>NW_015116836.1:0-9067 GCF_001443285.1 Poecilia latipinna | reverse complement strand
TCAGTGAAGAGCGGGATAATATATGTTCATCGTGATGGAGTTGAGTTTCCAGCATCTCAGCATGATCAGTTTTCAGGACGAGTCCAGAGTGACAAAGACGTCCTCAGAGAAGGACGAATCAGACTCCATGTGTCCAGACTGAGGACTGAAGACTCTGGTCTGTATCTGTGTGACGTGAAAACTGAAGATGGATTCAACTCTGGAAGATGTCGACTCAACGTTACTGGTGAGAAGAAATGATAATAAAACATTTTTGTTTAATAGTTAAATTCTTAAGATCTGTGTTGATGAACCAACATCTCCATCTTCTATTAATCCTCCTGGATCTCAGTTTTCATCAAATATTAATAAATATTTCTGGTTTTTCTCCAGCAGCTGCTGATCAGATCCAAACTCAGAGACCAACTTTGACTCCAGAACCAGAGAGAGGAGAAACGAGGACCAACGTCATCGCCGTGACAGTCGCAGTAGCAGCAGTTCTAATATTTGTAATAATAAACTTGATTATATTTTTGATTTTGAGAAGGAAAAGAAAGAAAAACAAACATAATAATTTGAAAAGTGTAGTTGAAAAATATAATGCAGATGAAAGTTTTGTTCAAGTGAGTTTGGTTGATGATAATTTTGCCACCAAAGAAACATCAGATTAGATTTAATGATCTGGTGAGGAAAATGTTTGATTGAATGTATTGTAATATAAATTATATTTATCTGTTTATTGTTATTGTTTCAGTTTCCTGTTTTAAACCATTTCTAAAAACAGTCAGATGTATTGATCAGTTATTTATGCCTAAATGCTGAATCAGCTGATTGTTACTGATAAAATGATTTCATTTATTATTTTCACAGGAATATTTAGATAAACATTTTTTAAAAATATCTTGTGAAGAAAAAACAGAACAAAACAACATGAAGCTTTTAGTAGTTATAAAGTCAATATTTGACTATTTTGAAGTGATGATTTTTCTACGTTTAATACATTTAAATGATTAACATGAAACATTAAATGTGTTTTATAATGTAGATTTTCACCATCATTGTTTGTTTTGTAGAAAGTTTATGAATGTAAATGTTGAGGTTTCATTTCAGAACCGTTAATTCTTCAACATGTCCAAAGTTTTCTCAGTGTTTCAACTCAAATCTTCTTATGAGTTTTATTTCTGATAACATGATTTTTCTGTAGTTTTTATCAATGATCAGAAACTGAATCTTTTATTAAAACCTGTTTGTTTTTCCACCAGCTGTGTCTCCATCTTGTTCTCCCTGAATGAATCTCTCTCTGTTTGCTTGTTTCCTCTTTAATGTCTCATCATGACTCCATCGTCTCCTCATTGGTTTCTGGATCCTGTGGTCAGGAAGCAGCAGCTGCTGCTCTCAGCCTCCTGAAACATCCTGAAGCTCAGCTGCTGATCTCTGATCAGCTCAGCATCCTGAAGCCTTCAGATCAGGAGTTTCTCTGCTGGTCCTGATGCTGCAGACGCTCTCAGACCAGCAGAGGCTGAACCTCACAGTCCTTCAGACCCAGAGGTCGGCATGGAAACCAGCTGATAAAGCTAAACACAGAAACATCGCTCTGCTTTTACAGGCTGATAAAGTCAGAGAAGGAGGAGAAAAACTGAGAAGGAAAACTTTAATGAACGAGATGAATAATTTAACTAGATCTGGATTTAGTAAAAGCTTAAATGTTTGAGCTGAGATGACCTCACATTTCATTCTTCATCACTTTGGTAACCAGATCAGTTCCTGGTTGATGTGAACACAGCAAACCAGGCCCAGAGCATCACTCCTCCACCGCTGTGTCCTGTTGTCAATGGCAACCAATGTCTCTGGTCTTGCCTCAGGGTGGATGTAGTTTACCTTCTTCCTGTCTAAAAACTCAAGTTTTGTTACTGTGATCATTTTATCTGCTTCATTTTTTGTGTTTATGGTGTTAAAATGTTGTAAATAAATCAGTTTTTATAGTAAAATGTTGTCAGGACGCCATGTTGAATGTAGAATATTTTCTCTTATTAATTTGTCTCATTCAAAGTTTTAGGTTTTCACATTTGTTCCAGCAGATTTGATCAAAACTGTCATCAATTTGACATAGATGAAGAAAAGCAGAGCTGCTGTTTCACAGCTGAAATGTTTCTCTTTGTCCACATGGTGGCGCTCTAAGCTCTGACTAAAAGCTGCTCAGCAGTCAAAGTTAGTTTATCTCCTTTCTGTCTTTATTCAGTTCTGATGTGAAAACACAGATTTAGAAAAGTTTCCTTTAATGAAATGTGTTTATTTCTGATTATTAAATATTGATCTGATCAGTTGATCAGCAGCTTCATCCTGATGCTTCACTCAGTGATCTTCACTTCAGGTTGAGTTAATTATATATTAAACGGGCGTTGATGATGTCATTCAGTTGACTCAACACTCGGCACATAATTTGTAAATAAATAATTTCTGCATTAACTGATCATAATGTAACAGATTCAAACATTTCTACTTCCTGTTTACTGATGTAACTTCAGATAAAAATCAAAGTTAGAAAAAAACATCAAAACACTGAAAACATAAAGAGCAACAATTGATTTTTATTTGTCATTTTGCTCATTTTAGAGATAAAAATACAGAATCAATTCTTGGTGGTGGAGAGAAACTTTTGGTTTAAATTAATCTCATTAATTAGGATATAAATTTGTAATTTATATCCTAATTAATTACTTTTATATCCTAATTAATAGACTTTTAATAATTTTTTTTTTTACATAGAGCTAGTCTATGTAAAAAAATATAAATAAAACAAGTAGAAAAGCTGCAGCAACAAAATAAAAGCATAGAAATGACTGAAGGAAAACAGATGAAATGTTTCTGTGATCAGTAACAATAATCAATAATCTGAAGCTTCAACGTTTCATAACGGCTGCAGATCCATGTTGGATCCACTGGAGGTTCTAGAAAGTTCTAAGCTGAGAGTTTGGTTCTGATCTGATCTGGATCTGCTTCCTCGTTCATCTGTTTTATTAAAATAAAGACAAAGAACCAACCCAGTAACCAGTGGAACCATCAGAACGGCTCCAACAATCAGTCCAACATGTTTGTTTCTGCTTCCATCTTCTTTTCTTCCCTCCTTGTTTTCTGTAAAACAGAATCAGAGCTGAAGGTCAGAATCCATTTCTCTTCATCTGCTGCTCTCAGACCAGCTGCTTCTGCAGCAGCTTTAGAAACACAAACATCTGGGCTGACAGGTTCACTGCAGAACCAGAACCACATCTGGCCTTAAAGGGATATTCCCCCTAGATTAGCCACAGAGACTCTGGAGACATTTTACCTTGAAGAAGATTCACTGATTGGACATTAAACCACTTTATGCAGCTTCCTTCTTTCACTGGAACATAGAAACCATGAAAGCTCACCAGTAGGGGGCGCCACATCCAGGAAGACGGTCCAGATGGGGTCAGAGGTCAAAGTGCGTCTCTTCCTGCCGGTTGCTTCTCTCTGGAAAACCCGTCTCTCGTATGTTCCCGTGTCGTTGGTCGTCACGTTGCTCAGAAGCAAAGACACGTCTCCGTCCTCCATCCGTCTGTCCTGCAGCTCCACCCGCTTCCTAAAAGATGGATGCTGGTTCTCTGGGTCCGGCTGCTCGTCTCTGAACAGGAGGACATATTCTGGTTCCAGGTCCGGTCGGGTCCACTGCACAACCACAGCAGGTTTGTTGTTGGGGAGTCGGCATGGCAGAGAGACGATCTGTCCAGGAACAGCTGAGATGTTTTTATGGACTACAGGACAGAGAAACAGAGCAGAAAGGTCAGAGGTCAGAGTGAACCGGTCCACTTCCAGCAGCAGCAGAGACCAAGGAGAGACACTGGACTCTGACCTGGACTGGATCAATGGATCTAACAAGGATTATTGGTGATTTATTGAAAAATTTATTCAGCTATTCAAACTTTTCTGTTGGTTTAAATCCTTTTATGATTTAATAATTTTATTCATCATAATGAATGAACACAAACACATGTCAAGTTAAACTGTTTGAGTTTCTACTTCCTGTCCTGCTGACAGAATCAGGATTTACATTCAGAAACTTTCACTGCACATTTTTCACATAACAGGAATATTTCTGACTAAAGTCCAGTCCTTTACATGATGGTACCAGAATTTAATGACGAATTTGAAACAATTAAATGTGACACAAATTGAACTCTTATGCAGTGAAAAGAAAAAGCTTGAAATGAAATATGTAAAAGTAAATGTTTTAGTACTCTGACACTTTATAATATGAAGCTGAAAGCGGAAGTTCAATCTGGAAGACTCCGCCCCCCGCTGTGTCGCCCATCGCTGCGTCATGCTCGTCTCCAACCTCAGCGCCGGTCCTCACCCGGCTCGTCCAATCATCAATCAAGCTCTGCATATAAGGATCCACACCCACACCGCCAGCCGCTTTCCAGCTGCGTTCAACCCTCCACTTCTGCTTCTCCACCCACATCCTTCGGTTCTCCAGGACAGCACCCTTTCCCGACCTCCACCATCAGTGTCGGGCTCCGGGGGGAGAGCATCCCCAATCCAGGATGTTCATCCGACTTCACATCAAATCTCAGCTCAAATCAGCTGCCGGGGCCCGAGAGCCAAAGAACTGATGTTCATTCCTGTCATTAAATCTTTTGTTTCTTTTTCTCCGTCTGAGTCTTTCCAGATTGAACTGGACTTACAACTGAGTAATGTTACTTTTTACTGGAGGAGAAATATTGTCATCACACATTTAGGAACTAAATACATAAGACATGTTGTGCAACCCCAATTTAATTGTATACATTATTTCCAAATATTTTTCAGCCTTCACTTGATTTCACTACAAAGACAAGATATGTGATTTTCAAATGAATACATTTTGTGTTTTTGCAAATATCCACTCATTTGTAACTGGATTCCTGCAGCCCAAACATGTTTACCACTCAGTTACATACTGACTCAGTGGTAAACGCCTTTCCTTCAAACACTCGGTGAGTTTATTTTAGAAGCTCTTTAGGTGAAGCTATTTCCCTTTTTTGCTTCATGCACAGCTTCCTTTGATAACTGTCAGGTTTCCCTCATCTGTTCTTCTTAATGTGACTCATGTCTGGAATGCAGGCAGGTTAGTTTAAATGTTGCCCCATCTTACTAACAAGCCATGCAGAATGAAGCTTGATCTTGCTTTGCAGGAATAAGCATTGAGGTCCCTAAAAAAGAAATTCCCCCTGGCATTAGCACTAAAGCACCTCCATACAATCACAGATGCTGACTGAACAATCTGCATTGAGTCCGTTTCCCCTTTTGGTCTGCAGGATGTGACTTGTGGTTTGCAAACGATTTGGAATGTGGATTCATCAGACCAGAGGAAACTTTTCTACTTTGGGTCAGTTTGTCTCAGATCAGTTCAGGTCCAGAGAAGTTGATGACATTTCTGACTTTAGCTTTGCATGGTAGAGTTTTGACTTTAAACACTTATAGATGTAGTGATGAACTGCATTAACTGACTGACAGTCACAGTTAACTGAACCCATACAGGATCAGGTAATAGAAACTGAGTGTTTATGGTCATATTTGTCATATCTGCCAAGTTTTGGATTTGAAAACACAATAAATGTTTTTGCTGTCTTGACCATGAGCGCTACCTTGTAAGTGTTTAAGGAGTCCAAGTCAAAAACACAATAAAGTTTATCCATTTGAACATTAAATGTATTTTCTTTATTGTGTATTCAGTTAAATGCAGGTGTAAAATGATTTGCGAATCATCATATTCTTAATTTGTTTATGATTTACACAATATCTCATGTGGGGTTGTGCTATTAATGCAACAATTTTAAACACTAGTCACCCAGTAAATTAATTTTATTTCCAATGCAGCTACTGATCAGTCTGCATAGACACTAAACTGTCTACATGTCCATATGAGCTTCATCATGACTCCAAGCCATCAGGCAGGTTTAGGTTAGCGTTATTTACCAAGAGGTAGATTTGATTTACAGACGTATAAATCAAACATAAACATAAACTTTTAAAAGCAAGAAAAAAATTTAATAACCAGGTAATGGTGCTCAAGGCTGCAGGTCATATTCAAAACAAAGTAGGACCCAGAGGGGTAAAAACTTAAAAATCTGATCAAAATACAGTAATCACTTTCACTGTACATGTTGAATTATCACTTACAATCTTTTCATCTCTCATTTCATAACACAACCTTATTGCACATCTGTTTTCATGTCTGACTCAATCATTCAGTTATTTATCTTCTGGTAAACCTCTTAAAAAAGAAAAGGAGATCTTAACAGGTTGATGCAACTATTCTGTGTTACTATTTTCAGCTCTGTGTTAACTTAGCAGAAAAATAACCAACTCTGTTTTTTAAATAGAAAACTTAACACCTGAAGAATAACATTAATTTAATTTAACTAGATTTTCATTTAGTATTTTTAGTTTCATTCAATAAATCAAAGTTAAATTCCATACATTCTTAGCAATACCAATATATCCGAAGCAAATAGTAATAGAGACTAACCTGTATCTGTTAATGAAGATCCCAAAGCAAAAGCAAAGAAAGGAAACGTGAAAAACAAGAAAGCGGCCATGAAGAGAAACGTCTGACAGGTGGAGGATTAAAAACTGAGCCACAGATCAGATTGATGGGCATTTAAAGCCTAAAGTGGCACATAAAAAAAAAAAAAAACTGACTCATCTGACACGCCACGCCTTAGATCCTCCCACTTTCTTTAGATTTCTCATTTCAACACCACACAGTCAACAGTAGGGGGCGCCAGCAGCAACAGACTCAGCAGAGACATTCAATCCACAGCGTCATGACTTTCCTCTACAAATGAGCAATGACCTGATATGTGACCAGAAGAGTTTTTGCACAATTTAGTTGCCTTTTCAACTATCGACATGTGAACTACAGAAATCTGAAAATAAGATATAATCTACCAACAGAATTTTATTCCTTAATGTCCAAGAAGAGATCAAACTGATTGGAGACAGATGTTTTTCTTCAAGCAAAAAATACATGGAAAGCTTTAAACCTGAATGTAAAAAACAACAAATTACAGCTAGCAATAATTAATATTTATAACGCCTGATGTAATATTTAAATATTACCCAGGAAAAACGGAGAACTCACCTCGCTTTGAGCTGAAGCTTCTGACAGTCAAACTTTCGGTTTCTACAGCTTAAAGCTTCACCCACATACCACTGGATGTGTTACTGCGGAAAAACGGCTCATAAAAGCTGAACCAGCTCTTGCTGCCTGTCTTACTGCGGGTGTTTGTGTTAAACATTCCTAACAACAAAAGCTGTAGATCTTTACCGTTTTTCCTGATAGTTTTCATGCAGTCATCAACTCAAACTTAACATTTTCATAACGGTTACCACATAAACCTAAATAGTGGCCAAAGTGACACATTTGTACCAACTGTACCAAAACATTTAAAATATGAAAGAAAAGCAAACAGAACAACTTGCAACCAGCAGAGTGAAATCTTCTAATCAATCGTTAAATAACAGAAAATTTTCATTTCTTGTCAGAGAAGGCTGGAAGGTTAATGTGTAGCAAACAGACAAGTGGACAGAGAATTAAACCATAAAGTTCATTATTTCTAGATAAAGGAGGCAGAGTGCAGTCAAACAGACACTTTACATCCAAGCCCTTCTTATGATGTTCTTTAACTTCTGCATGGAAACATGGCAAAAATCATAATGCATATAATTTGACAAAAACCCTTTTTCATTTAATATGTTATGATTTGCATAAAAGAGATGTTGAGAAAGACGCAGTGAACCCAAGTTGTAGAAATTAATGATGATTTTAATGATAATCACGAAGTTGAACAGAAATCCCAAACATCCAGACAGAACTGGTGAATTCAACACAGGAAGCACAGACAAACAACAGATTAGACTTTAGATGAGGAAACACAGACACAGCTGGGATCAATGAAGGAGTAGACAGAACAACATGGAGACTCAACTGATACACAAACCTAAATAAACACACAGAAAACTCAAATCCTCACATAATATGTAATAAGTTAGCGATCCTGATCAGAGTCATAAATTACAGTTTGATTTAATGATTATATTTATGTAAAAGAAAACAATCCCCATCATTTCTATACTTCAAGGAAAAAGCAAACAGAATAAGTGCATAACTTACTCAGTTCCTCAGAGAACAATTATATTAAGAATCTCATGATTAATGTAGAAATAAATAATAAATTAAGAGCCATTTGGGAGCTGAAAGAACCGGCCTTCTTTGAGAGTCACGCCACAAGATCCGTCTCTCTGAAAAGAATGAAACTTCCCATCTGATAATATTTTATTGATGATTACATTTAAAATAATGCTGTAATAGAGCTTAATAATAATAAAATAAAATAAAACTGAATATCAATACAAATAAAGGAGAATTAATGAAGTTCAGGTAAAATCCTGGCTTCACACATCTCCATTAAAAAAATTAGTTTATTTATCTTTGACAGAATATTTCTGTTATGAACTTCCTATTTCACACTGAACATTTTACACACTGAAACAACAAACCCAAACTTTCACAGCTTCAGTGTGAGAAATCAACAATCCTCAGTGAGGAGGTGAGGAAGTCCTCTGAGCTAAACTCAGTATAAAAAAGACAGAACCTTTTCTGTCCCCGTGTCTGACATTAAATTAGAGTTTAGCTCTGAACTAAACTCAGAGGGAGTTCTAATAATAGAGCTCTGAGCTAAACTTAGCTCAGAGGAACTCTCTATCTCTATCTCTAGTCAGGGATAGAGTTCCTCTTAGTCAGAGTATCTCTGAATCCTTGTCAGGATTTAGAGTTCCTCTGACTAGTAGTTCCTCTGAGCTAAACTCTCTGTTTGTGTTTTTAGTTCCTCTGAGCTAAACTCTCTGTTTGTGTTTTTAGCCCCTCTGAGCTAAACTCTCTGTTTGTGTTTTTAGCCCCTCTGAGCTAAACTCTCTGTTTGTGTTTTTAGCTCCTCTGAGCTAAACTCTCTGTTTGTGTTTTTAGCCCCTCTGAGCTAAACTCTCTGTTTGTGTTTTTAGCCCCTCTGAGCTAAACTCTCTGTTT
>NW_015116835.1:0-28127 GCF_001443285.1 Poecilia latipinna | reverse complement strand
ATGCTCTCTGGTATTGTTCAGTAGGCCGGATCCAATGTGGAGGCGGGCCGGATCCGGCCCGCGGGCCGTACTTTGGAAACCACTGCACTACGGGATGGTCAGTTACAAAATCACCAGCGACAATCTTAGAACGGCCAACGTTCTAAGATCTAAGACTACACGCAAAAAATTGTGTAGTATGAACTACTACATTAGGTAGTCGGATATGCCCATCTTCTCTATCTAAATCTAATGATTACTGAAGGGTAATATAGTATACAGACTTCATAATCGGCACTCTTTTGGTTGAATGCAGTATTTATTTCCACTTTGGCTTTATGTTGTTTAGTTTTTATTAAAGCACATTTTTTGTTAATGGAGACTGAGAATCCATTTTATTTTTGTTTTTGTTTGTTTTTTTTTTAATTTAGTTTCAGTTCCAGTGTTATGTGTTCTTTTGAAAATAAAGTGTATCCATCTTTGGCAGGAAATTGCATGCATTATTACGTCATTTCCATTAAATCAGTATCAAAAGGTCTTGAAACAATATTATCGTTTATTGCTATAATTTTTTAGACAATTAATCGCACAGCAAAATTTGTTATCGTGATAGGCCTATGTGTATATGTATATATGTATGCCTGTGATGGTTGGGGGTAAACCTACTGTCCAGAACTGTGTACTCGTCTGCTGTTAATTCAACGGGGTTTACCCAGAGGCAAACCTTGCATGTCGATGCACTTGATGTGCGTCCTGAAATCTCACTGTTCCCATAACAAACCAACATCTTGCAAATGGGCCTCAGAAACAGAGAAAGTAAAAAAAAGCCACTGATGAAAGCAGATTTTCCTGAGTGATAACAGAGGAGATATCTGGCAGAGACAGAGTGCTTTGTCTGAAGATCGTTAAAGGTTTGAAGGGGGAAAAAAAAAGTCACCTCGGCAGACGAAAGCCAGGATGTAGAAGAACTGCAGCTGCCCGTCCTCCACATCTGCATGGATGTCTTCGCACACCAGAGGCCTGACAGATCAAAAGAAGGGCATCATAAATATTCAGACACATCCCACAGATTCCTGTTCTAAGATGAGGAACTGGCAGGTGCTGTTACGTCAGAAAGATGTCAGCACCAAAGCGGCGCGGCATGAATTCCACATTAACAGAGGGGATAATTGACATAATAACGGCTGACGGGACGTGTGTTGCGCAAACACTGGGAAGTGTGTTTTGAGACTGTGGTTTGCTGCCTCGGGAACAGATGAAGGAGCCGCTTGGGTTGGGCTTTTTTTGTTTTTTCGCCTTTTGATTATTGAGTCGAGGAGCTAAAACCAGATGAGAAGCTGAAAAAATCTCTGGCATCCGTTGTGTGTTTGTACGTGGCCGCTCCAACGGGCTCCTTGGGACGGGGGCCGGAACTCGTCTGTCAGAAACTCTAGGGGGATCAGGGGGGTTTTCAAATCAAATGAAACACCTTTCCGTCAAGCCTGCTTTGTGAGTATACACAATCTGTCAGCAGGAATAAAACCTTCGATTGTCACGAGATGTTGAACTTTTCTTCCCTGAAATCATACTTTTATGATTAAAAATCCATTTTTTTCCCTCTCTCGGAAAAAAAACAAGAAAGGCAAGAAAAGGTGCAACCCTTTGCTTCAGAGGGAAAAAAAACACAATTAAAAGGTGTAAAAAAATTATTGGTGGCGATTACAAACTACTTGGGGGGCGGGGGGTACGCAAATGCTGCGCAATTTGCAAGGGGAGGCACATGTTACCAATTAAGATGCGGTTTACCAGCTAATTTAGTGAGCCTGTTTCACCAAACCGAGTCTAAGAAAAGCTGATTGTAATCAAGTAAATATGTGTCAGAAATGTGCAGCTTTGGAACTTCTCCCCTTAACCTTCATGGCTTGACCGCATACAAATGTGCGCGACACTGTTCACACCACATCTTTCAGCGTTGACACAAATAAAAGTCAAGAGACAGTGGCATGGCAGGCGGCGCTGGGAAACGCATACCAGAGGTGGTGCTGGGCGGACAGCCTCGTGGTGGAAATGGACTGGAGCCTGCTATCAGATTTGTGGGCCATCTCACGGACCATTCCTGGAGGAAAGAATGAGAAAACGTTGTTACGATCCTGAAAAAAATCCAGACTTTTCTACCAACCTTGACTATTTTAATCAGTTCACGTAAAATTGAAGACATTCCTCCTGGTCTTGTTCTGGGACGTCTTCTTCACCCTTTCCCATTGAAGAAAAGCATCATGACAGTGACTTGGTTTGTGGAAAACCATGTGCCAGATTTCATATTTCACTTATTGCCACAATGGCTTTCTTCAGAGGACAGATTTATGGAGTGTTAGATTACTGGTGTCTTGACAGGACCAGAAGTTGTCAAGAAGTCTCTGCCCAGACTAGCCCCTCTTTCCTGTTTTACTATGGGAGGATATGGGAGTACCCAGAGAGAATGACAAAATGCATTCTCTAACCCTAATCATGTTTGACCCCAGACCAAGATTCACATCCAGAACTTTCTGCCACAAAGCAACTTATGAACTTGTATCTGCAACACCTCCTGTTTAGATCCACCATAATTAATCTTAATTCAAGTGTAACACTTGATCTACCAACACACAGACTACACAGACCACCCATTCATCTCAAACAACCAACCTTCTCTATTAATCAAAAAATGTTTCATCATTATGATGCTTTTTAAGCTCAAAGGATCAGTGGAATATTTCATGAAGAAATATTACACTTAAATCTATTCCTTTACTGTTTGCATATTATACTTAAAGAACAACATGGCTTTGGTTCTGAGAATTTGACGTTTTGAGAAAAACAAAGCAACAGAGGTCACTAACCAAAGGTCATACACTCAAACATACAGTACTTCTCGTTATTGTGTGCAGAACTCACGACATAAAGTTCTGTTTCAGAGATGTGCAAAAATATATATTTGCATTTCTGTGACATCATTTTCTGTCCAGAATTCCAAAGAAATCCCAGATTTTCCTTTCCAACTCATTCAGCTGCCTGAACTCAGATGTCCGGATTTGGTAGCCTTCTGAAGCCAATCGGGTTTGTTGTTGTGCGATCAGCCACTATCTGGACCTCATTTCATTTTCCATCCTCTGTAATGAACTGCAGCCCTAAATCAAACTTACATTCTTCTCTAAATATTGTGGAAAAGCGGAGTGTGTGCTTTTGTGTCCTCAATGGAGCATTCATCACTCAACCAAATATTCCAAAACAATTCCAAAACCAAAGAATGGGAGGCCTGAAGTATGAGATCTCCGAGGACGTATCTAGAAACCAAAAGATTTATTAAATAACCACAGGAAATTTAAAGAAAATGCCCCACATTCCTTTTGGAAAACATCTAAAGGTTCATGGATTTGCCAGGAAAGTGAGCAGTTCAAACAAGAGACATCACACAAACCCCTCTACTAATTTTCACGAGACATTCAAATTAAGGTGAGACATTTCAGTGCTGTTTACATTCACCAACCCGGCTAGAAGGAATGAGCCAAGAACACGAAACCAGAGTGTGAAAGCAGATCAAGGAACGTCATACCCCATCATTCACAGGGTGGGGGGAGCCCGCAGACAGAAGCAGCACTCCGACTGACAGACCTTCTGCTATTGTAACTCCAACAAGAAAGCCAACTCCAGTTGCAGGTGTAGGGTTTCAGCTCCAGTGAGTCCGTGGGTGGGAAAAAATGTGGCGGCGAATAGGATCTGCTGGGTCACGCCAAGCAAGCGTCAAATGTTGGTGTGAGATTAAGGGTGACAACAATACGGGGTGGAGGAGATATCTCCAACAGAGAGGCTGAATGGACGAGATTTTAAAAGGAATGTATAAGAACACGAAAGAGGAGAGACAGGGAGTGGGACGTGGCAAAATATGGTCTGCTTTAATCTTCCAATGACGATCTGAAGGAAAGAGTCATTTTTGTAGTAGAAAAATGTGGTTAAGAAAGGCAGAGTTCATTCCCAGGACACTGACTCTTTTATTGGCTTGGATCTTAAAATTAAGGCTACAGTGATTCTGGTATTGCTTGAATTGAATTTCAAATAGCTGTCTCTTAAAAATGTGTTTGTATTTTGTAATACTATTAAATTACTGTTTTATATTGTACTGCAGTGTACTTTATAAAACCATAACATTTTGTATCATCTAATTGTAACCATCTGTATATAATATATAATACTGTATAACATTGCAACATACTGTACAACATTATACTAAACGGTATATTGATCATGCTGTCAAAATGTATCGTACAACATGATACTATATCATACTGTCTAACACTCATCAATTTTATTATACTGAAAGGTATTGTATTATACCATATATTGAATCACAGAAACTTGTTACTTTTGTATATTAGTATAATTTATCTTACTGTATTGTATCACAATAATATGTTGCATAATTCTGTGTTGTATAATACTATATCATACTGTACTATTATATCATATCATATTGTATCATAATATAGCATATATGCTATATCATGTTCTATTTTATATCACATATTTACATGTGTTTTTATGGTCTTGTATAGTGTACTATTGTTTTCTTACATTTTATGATTGTAAAAATGAAAAACAAGAAGAGAAGAAAGGAGAGCTGATCCAAACGAGGAGGCTGATAATGTAAATTCAAAATTTGAAAGCGTAGTGAACAGGGACTTCACTTCTTCCAGTGCCTTTTCTAAAACTAGAGCTACTACAACTCTAAAACGGCGCAGAAAATCAACGTCATCATTCACAACTTCTTTTTTTGTTCGCTGATTGGCCAGGTCAAAATTAACGGGAGACAATCCAAATCAAGGGGAGAAAGACCAGACTGTGCTGCAAGAAATAACTTTTTTTCAAGAGAAATCTCACAGGGAAGGCAGTGGACAGGCTAAATATAATTATTTGGGTTTTTAAAAAAAAAATAGAAACCAACCAGAAATTGTCACTGAGGCTGATTACTACCAGTCCCTCACCTCACGACATCATCGGGTAGCTGTTTTTACAGACACAGTAGTAAATCTGTCATTTAAGAATGAAATTACCCCCAAAAACTCATCTAGTAAGATGTTTAATCCTACATCAAAACTAGGACATGCGGATAAAGAGTACGTAGAAAGAATTCCAGGTTCAGTAATTAGTTCACTATGACATGTATGAGTGGTTAATAACTCCAGCGACACTTAAGTCATAAACGAACCTCCTGTGATGGGCCCTAGAAACAGATGCTCCATAGTAAGTATTCACCTTGAACCAAATATGGTAGCTTGGTATGTTAGATAAACAAATTAAAAAAAACAAAAAACAAACATAAACTAACCAATAAAGTAAAGTATTTTACTGAAAAAATTCCAACTTGAAGAGTCTCCCACACTGCTGACATGAAGCAGCGAGTGATGGACCGACTAGAAGATTAAATAACATGTTCACGCAGACAGTTAGTGAGGTGCCATCCAAGACTGGGATCACGCATAAGCAAAGGCGACAGGCGGACAAAGTGTTTAGAAGCAAGCTGGCAACAACTGGAGTCTGGATGGGGCTCTGGTGAGCGTCACGCTGCAGACTCCCTCACTGCCTCCAGCATCAACACCAACACCCCTGATGGTTTTCACATAAAAGTAAACATCACACCACCACTCTGTACGTCAGCTGGTCTCCAAAAGCCCGTTTTTGATGGGACAAATCCATCAAATCTCTCAAGACAAACTCAACTCAAAAGCAATAAACTGTCCCAAATGAGAGAAAAATAAACGATAATGAACCGCTCTTTGGGCAACGGCTCCCATGTGCCACGTGTTATCTCTCAGGTTTCAGCTGAAGCTGCGTCAGAGCTGCCAGATCCAGAAAGCCGTCCTGGTTGCGACCACATCCTTTCCGTCCTCTCTAGCCAGCAAGTCCACCGTCATTCCAGTTGTGGTTTCAAACTTTGCCCGCTGATTTAGGCGACGGGACGGGGGCTTGTTTTGGTTAAGCATTTCTGTACTTCCTCTGGCGAAATCTTTCACCAGCTGTATTTTGGGTCCGTTTGGCTGAAAGAACAGAGTCGCTGCTGTAACAACAACTCGGCTATCTCAGAAACCAACATATAGCTGACGTTTGAATCGGAAACATCTGATTTTTTTTGTGAATCTCTTAGGGATTTTTTTTAACCAAGAATTCAACAAGAGCCTCTGTGGTCTTGTTGAAGGCAATCTGGAAGCATTTTCAGCCACAATGAAATACAAGAAACTAAATGAGCTGTTTATGGATTTAGACTCTCACAGCAGAGAAGGAGCTTACACAAAGAGGGAGGGGAAGAAAAGAAAAGTTAGTTTTGTTGGAAGTGGGAAGCAAAACTGGATAGGCTTGCAGACTTAATGTTCCCTTCATTTAGGCCACGCTCTATCTCCTCAGTGAGATTCATCACATTCAGCCTGCTAGTAATCAGCCTCAGTGACAGAGACTTCTGCTCTCTGCTCGGGCAGAGAGGCAGCATATTAAAAAGCTTTCAAACAGACAGACAGGCAGACCCCTGCACTGAAACAATGTTTTAAAGGCCATAAACTGATAGCAACAGCTGGATTTAAAAAGCTACATTGGGTGCCATTTCTGAGTTATAGCCTGATATAGAATCAAGTGGAAAAAAAAATTAAAAATTAAAATGAGCGGTGGGAACTGCAAACTGAAAAGTTGCACTTATCCAAAAACACTAATCATGAACATTAGTTGTGCCAACACTAAACCGCAATACCAACATGGTATTTAGTAGAAGGTAATGTTAAAGTGCAAAATACAACCATGTTGATACCCACTATGTGTCAGTGATTCATCATGGTTACAACATAGTACATCGTCTTCAACAGGGTCAGGTTTGTTATTGCATACTTACCTGCACTTCAGGAAGTGATACAAGGTGAGGAGAATTGCTGTGTGAATCATCTTCACCTACTTCAAAATAAGAGCCTGAACACAAACGACTAACTACTCGAAGAATTCATTAGGCAAAGCTACAATACAGATATTGAACTTCATTCAACTAAAAGATTATAAAACAGCCAAGTAAGTTAGTGGTTTAGAATTAATCTTGGGTGAAGCTAAGTGCGCTAAAGATTTTCAAAGCTAAAGTGCAAAGTGAAAAATTAGCGCAAAATAGCAGATTAGCTGATTTGGAGAAATAAGTAGGTAACACTTTATTTGAAGGGGGTTGAATAAGACTGTCATGACATTGTCATAAACATGTCATAACACCTGTCATGAACATGAATAAGCCTTCATGAATATTTATGAAGGCGTCATTCGGTAAATTATGACACTTTTAATACAAAGTTGACATTATTCAAAATGTCTTTGTTATGACAACTTGACATTAACCAGGAAATCATTACTGTTTAAACTTTACCTTTAATAACATAAAGTTACCTAATTTTTAAAGTGCAATCAGTAATACTTTTATAACAAATTTATATCAGTAATGATTTCTTGGTTAATGTCAAGTTGTCATAACAAAGACATTTAGAATATTGTCAACTTTGTATTAAAAGTGTCATAATTTACAGAATGACGCTTTATGACAACAGTCGTAAATATTCATGAAGGCTTATTCATGTTCATGACAGGTGTTATGTCATGTTTATGAAAGTGTCATGTCAGTCTTATTCAACCCCCTTCAAATAAAGTGTTACCAATAAGGACAACATTGATTAAAGTAGCCTAATAGAAATCAACAATACAAATTAAGACATTTTACAATGTTCCCCTAATTATTTAGTTTCTGGTGAAGAATATATTTCAACACCCCCATATTTATCAATACTTAAAACCGCTTAAAGAGCCCAATAAAGTGACTGATGTTTACCTGGAATTAAATCACTTTTCAGAGTATTTATATAAAAAGATTAACATTCCGTTTTTTGAATAGTATTTCATTAAAAAGGTTTAATTTAAATAAATTTTTCACCTGAATGTACAAAAAGGTTGCCAAAAAAATGTACATTTTAAAAAAAATTTAATTACTGTAATCTTTTTTTTTTTTTCATTTTTTGCAATTTTGGTATATTAAGTTTCAGGGTAATGTAATCATAATTATTAAAGAGTTTTTTCCCCCCAAATGCATTTTACATTTTTTAGAAAGAATGCTTAAAATATATTTTGCAAGTTTTTGCACTCTATACAGCAACTTTTCAAGGAAAGCAATTAAGTTGGTAAAAGTACTGTATATTATTGTATCAATACTGATGTGGTTGACCTGAAAGTGACCTCTAACCTGTGCAACTCAACTTAAGTTTACTGACTCCTATTTGATATGACTTTTACATTTGGTGATAATTTTTTCTTAGAAATGTTTTTCATTCTTGGACAGAACTTATTATTATTATTATTATTATTATTATTATTATTATTTTTACATTTAAGGTGAAAAAGGTTCTAAAGTGAGCAAAGAACACTGACATTTTAACAGGGGTATGTATACTTTTGAAACTCATGGTGTATTTGTGTTTTCAATGTTTGTTTAGTTCAGAAACATCAGATTAGTTTTCCATACATTCCAGAGATTTCCTGTTTTGTTCCCAACCTTCACATTAATTTTCCATATTTGCACAGACATTCCAAAATGTTTTCCTCCCTCTCCAGACAATACGGTCTGGGCAGGATGTGCTCAGTCTACGTGAAGCCACTGCTCCCGAGGGTCGGGGGCAGAAGTCTGCGTCATGAGCACATATGTTGCAGCGGTAGTCTGCCATCAGAGCAGGTTGGGTTTCTGCAGCGGGAACAAGCTGTTCCAACACCTGATGGCAGCATTCCATCCTAACTAGAACACAGGTTCTGGAATTAGCATTTGCTTTTACCTGTCAGGAGGCCAAAGAAGCGCTTGCAGCGCACGCTGTCCCTGACGAGGAGAGTATAGGCCACGCCTCCATCTGCAAACTCCATGTGGATACTCTGGGAGCCCAGGCCCACCTCCAGGTAGCTGAGCTCCAGTATTGGGTAGCTGTCCTTCTTCTGCAGCCAATCGGTGAGCGGGCCTCTGCTGGGAGGAAACACCACGCTTCAGAGAGGGCAAAAAACAAACCGATGAGCAGATTAAAGAGCCTTATGTAATATCTGACAATTTAAGGTGAGAATTTGTTGTTAAAGAACATGGAAGGGTAATCCTGAGAAAATCATGAAAAAGCATCAGATCAAGTGTTTAAATCTGAGGGATTAATTTCTTATTGTTATGATGCAGAGGAAAAGAAAAGACAGGAGAGAGACAGTTTGAAACCAATGTGTTTTCAAGATGTGACCCAGAAACCTGGCCAGGCTGTGCTGTGTTCATCCTGAATAGAGAGTGGGAAGATTCTCCCCTGTGAAAGTCAGTGAAGTAAACTGCAGTGTGGCGCCCCCTTTTGCATGATTGGCCATTTTTGAATAAATTTGGTCTTTATGAGATAAAATCATCTTTAAACTTGGACCCTTTATTCTCGTAGGGGTTCAGGTTAGCGACAAACTAACCAGGCGGTGTCATTTTTTGCATGACACCGCCTGTAAAAAATGTGCCTCTTTTCATTAGGGGTGCACCGATTGCACTTTTGTGGCCAATCACCAATATTTGGAAAACCCAACTTGCCGATTTCGATTTTGGCCAAAACCTTTTTGCAAATTTGTAGAAGTAGATAAGATTGGTGGATAAGATCTGTTTCTCATGTAAGAATCAACTGATAGCTGATTTCTCAATATTAAGGAAGTTGAGCCAATTTATCGATTGGTGAATTTATCATTGCACCCATAATTATAACGGTTCAAACAACAAAGATATCTTAGCATGCATTAAAACACACATTGGAAAGAATCATAGTGCTATTGCAGCTCATGCACAGTTTTCCTTATGCCTGCTCTTGGTGGCTCAGCCAAACAGTGCCAAGGGAAATAGACGATGTTCCTGGACTGGTTTGCAAAAAATAGCCAACATCATGTTAGGTACCATCGTTCCTCAATATTTCAAATTTGCAATCTACAAGTTTTTTATTTTTTTTCAGATATTGATATGCTCCATCAATAAATCCACAAGCAAGTTGGAGTTACATTCCACAGAAAATTAGAAATGAAACATGAGTTAATAAACTCCAACTTTGCTAATGACTACAAAAAATGTGTTTTCTCTGCAATTTACAAACTAAATATTTACCCAAATATTAGTGGGCATAAAGAAAGTTTCACAACCATTGCAACAAAGGCCAAAAATATGTGACTTTAATTTGTACTTTGGTGTCATTGTGTGTATAATCTGATTTTTTTTTTCAACTAATAAAAATGTCAATAGTTTTTTCTTTTAGTCAATGTTAGCTTTTGCCTCAAGAACCCCTAACACCTCCAGTGCTCTTACTGTCACAGAAGTATTCACTGGAATAATATTTCTCATTATTCCAGTGCATATCTCTTGCAATATATTAAACTATTCTAAAGGTCAGGAAGTTCATTTTTGTTGACAGAGACCATTTTTGTTGTAAATTTGTAGCCAGTGACACAAGAACTTGGATGGCAAATGAGAGAATTGCTTTGCTTTTGTTTTGAGAGTTCCTGATCCTGTGGGACCGCCTCCAAAAAAGGGCGGAGCATGCCTGTTTGGTAGATGCTTCTTGTTGTTGTCAAACAGCTTTATTTTGTGACAAAAGTCTGAAAATAGAATACATAAAAGCAATCTAATGAAAGAACAGCTAGCAGCAAAGATTTGGGGGCTTTTTGAAAATTTATTTGCATGTTTTTAACTTCAGAAAGTACGAATACAAATACAGTGGACCCTGCCTTTTCATGGTTTCTCTGTGGAACGCAACTCCAACACCTATTTGGGTGTTTTACATAGAGCACATTTATGATATTTGAAAGAAAATTAACACAGGAAGCTGTAATACCTAGATCAGTGGTTCTTAACCTGGGTTCGATCGAACCCAAGGGGTTCGATGAGTCGGTCTCAGGGGTTCGGCGGAGCCTCTGCCGCGGAGGTAAAAACACACTTGTGTAAAGTCGTGATGACGCCCCGCTTTGCCATCACTTGCTGCAGAGGATCACGTTACATTGCTTAGCCAATAAGTGCTGCGGAGGAGCACTGATTGGAGGAGTTCCACTCTCAGTATGGATTTGAACTTGTGTCTTTAATTACTTCAGCAAAGCTCACCGTTTTTACCAAATTCTATAGTCTGTAACACAGTTAATATAATTACATTACTAAATCAGAATACCGCAACGTATTTTGTGCGTCGGGGAGGGGGGAGTGGTTGGAATAAGAAGGGTTCGGTGAATGCGCATATGCAACTGGGGGGTTCGGTACCTCAAAAAAGGTTAAGAACCACTGACCTAGATGCAATGCTACTTGAAACGCTATTGGCTGGCATTAGCAAGAGCAGAGATAAGAAAAATTGTAAACGTTAGCTTCTGTGGTAGCACTAAGATAGTTCCTTCTGTGTGTATGAATGCACATTAAGGTATATTGGTGCTTGAACTATTAAAATAGGCAGTTCTAAGCATATTCATGGTTTTTAGCTACTGTTGGGTGGTTATGGTTCCTAACACACATGAATATGAGGTATGCTGTTGAAGAGTATGTTTCATTCCTAGTGAAAGATTTGATCTGATTTACAAAGCTCTATATTGGCCTTATTTCCATAGTTTTTTTGCTGAGGATCTCATTTTTTGTCTCGGTTTTGTTGGAACATTTTCCATATTTGACATTATTCCTTTAATCCTGAACAATCTTCCAGTTTTCACATGACGATCCCCTAAATTTCCACTGTATGATGCCACCACCGTGGTTTTCTGTACGGATGTTTTCATTGTTTCTTATGGCTATTTTTATCTGAAAGGCAAATGTCCTTCAAAATCTTTGGAATGCATTTGTTTGTTTGTTTTTTAAATACGTTTCAGTGCCACCAACAGATCCTTTCATGTTTGCAATTCTTTTGGTTTTAAGGTATGGTTCATACTAGTGAGAACTTATTACTAGTTTCTTCTGACTTTTTAGGCACTAGTTTGGAATATTTTGTACAGAACATAAGTCTCCAAAACATATAAATTTGAATCAGCAAAACGAGGATGAAAATTCCCAGTGGGGTGGATATTTTGAATAACAGAGCTCTAATCATTTTATGTTTTAAAAAGAACAAAGCAGAAACTTTGCTTTACTTACTGCACATCTGATGTCATTTCCAGAAAGTATAACCGCTTGTTGGAAACAACCAACAGTGAGGGAACCTCCCCTGGTTCCCCATATTTTACAGCCGACATCTGTGGATCCAAAGAAATTAAAGAGGAACATGATGTTATTGGATATTTGAGAAAAAAAGGCAATAAATGACAGCTGTTTTCTTGGGTGAATATTGTTTTTCTGATAGCATCATAATAAGGCTCATTGAGCCATAATTTCAACACTAAACTATTAACATCTGTATTTTCGGATGACACCACTTTCTCATTGGGGGTTTAAAAAACAATCTCATCCGTTTCCCCCAAATAACACAAACCACAGTCGCTGTTAGAAGCCAGATCTGCTGATTTGTTCCTCGTTGCTTTAAAGAGGCTGTCTGACTGGCAGACCAAACCACAGCTGAACTTTAGGAAATTGCCACCATGTTTTATAACTGAACCTTTGAGCTATTTGAAAGATAATTAATAGGACTTTTCAAAGTCAGAGCTGCCATATTTCTGCTTCAGATGTCTGGAAGTAATTTGGTTTCTGTGGCAAGGATTTAAAAATCTTTGAGACAATGTCTTATGACTCTTCTTTTTCATGCAAATGTCTTTTCAAAGAGGAAACCTCCCCGTCTGTGTGTTCTCTCACAGACCTTGAGAAAAGAATGAAGCTCCTCTTCCTCTTCAAAGACCTCCACATCCAAGAAAAGCTTCAGCCGATGGTCCACGGACTCGTAGTCCTCGGACAACAGATCCAAGTCATCTACAGACAAGACAGGAGATAAGTAAATATCTGATATTTTATTTTTATTTATTCCCAATAAACACATAATAGACTCATCAGTGGTGGGCACACTTTGGCTAAACTGCTAATCAGATAATTTTTTCACTTAGCATTCTTGACTTAACCTAAATTCAATTTTCCAGCTAAATTTCAGAGCACTAATTTACTTTCTTTTTTTTCAAGTTTCAGTTCAATGACATTTTACATTTGTGCAGTTTAAAGTTTAACATCTACTGATGTCCTGTGTGTTATCTTAGACTTATTTATTATCCTACCTTATTTCTAAATGAACCTATACTGTGGTCAATAATCAGGCAAAATCAGCAACAGAGCAGGAAAACTCAACTGTAAACTGAAACCAAGACAGAGAGGTTTGTTCCAAAGAATCACTGCCTAAAATGTGACTGTATAGGACGGAGTCCAGCTGACAGCGAAATACTGCACATAATGTGTCACTGACACATGGTGGATGTCAACGATAAAATGTAGCGCTTTAGCATTAGTTGAACTAACGCTTATGGTTAGCGCTTTAGGTTTACCACAACTAACTTTTTAGCTAGCTGTTCCTACCAATGAAATTAATGTCAAATTATTCTAATTAATGGTTACATGGAAGGATGGAGTTCCACAGGGTTCTGGATTAGGCCCAGTCATTTTTTTTCTTCCTATGCAGAATTGCTTTGTTCTTTACCAACAAATCAAAAAATTAATCACATACCTAAACTATAAGCTTATCTGAGAAACATAAAAACTAATTAGACTGGTGTAAGCTGTAGTAAAATTTGGTCATTTTCTGTTGTGTTAAATACACCTCACTGCCACCCTCAAAACATGATCACACCTGTCGGGAATGGGTTGCTCTCTGTGAATTTGGTTTGGTAAAACTTAACTGGCCTCCACAGAGTCCTGATCTCAAACTAATTTAACCCCTTTGGGATGAATTAGACCCGAGACTGCAAACTAACTCAGTTTGTCCCACATCAGTCTCTAACCTCGCAAATGAACATCTGAAAAAATGGATCTAAATATGGGTGCTCTCCTACAGCAGAGCAGTAGAAGACATTTTGATTTCTAGACCTTGGCTGAGGTAGATAAGATCGGCTTCACATAGAAGTACCGGCTGATCACTGATCTCCCAAAATTAAGGAAATTGGGGCCAATTCATCAGTGCACACTTAGATCTAAAATCTAAGTGTGATTGAAAATCCTAGAAGAATCTGTTCCAGTTGCACAGAATGTGTTGACACCATTTAAACCACGCAGATTCCTAACATCCAATTCCATAGTGATACTGGTCAAGATGTTTCATTTCTAAAGCAAACTAGGCATAGTTTCAGTTTTCTAAGATCCAGTTTCATTATTTTTGCTTCTTGCCAAAAAAATAGAGCTTATGTTTTTATAATCATCTTAAATTTCAATCAAAAATACAAAAGAAATCCTGGAATTTTTATTAAAAACTGCTGTCTGGTCTGTATTTTAGCCAAACATAAAGTAGAAGACTAATGAATGAGCAGATTTTTGCCTCTTTTCCTTCAATCCCTCAAATGATATCTTCCATTAATAGTTGAGGCAGAGATTTGGGGCTGGAGTGTGGGAGCACTTGCATATTTCATTTTTTTGTGTGTGAAACTGTAGCCAGATTGTACTGCAGCAGACCGCCGCATTAGCCAGAGGCATATAAGAGCAATAAATCGGCAACAGAAGTTATCTGAGCGGTGATGAATGATTCCAGCTGATCAGAAATGACAGGGCAGGGACCCACAGAGGCCAAAATAAACCAGCAGTCTTTGATTTAAACAGCACAGAAAGATCAGATTTTAAAGGTCTTTGAACCTGGAGAGAACTGTTCCCCCGAAGGTGCAGGAGCAAACCTGCGTGCGATAAAGAGCATGAAAAAGACAAAAAAAAAAATCAGGCTTTTCTAAGTCACAAAAAACAGTTCATTCAGGCTGTCGGATGAATCGTCTTCAGAGTGACTCTGCGGCTTCACAAGGACAGATTATATGGTACTGCCTGTACTACAGCACTACAAATTAAAAACAAAAAAAGATAAAGAAAGCTATCATTAGGACTCCTTGGCTTTCATCCCTCCCCCATCACTTTCAGTAATGACTCCAATCTGTCTTATTGCGAATTTACCATGTGGTTCATCCCAGAAATGGCAGACAGATGTCAGGGAGTCCGACGCGTAGGAACCCTCTGAGGATTCCTACGCAGCCCCACTTGCCTCCAGTGTCGTTTGGATCCGTAAAAAAAAGCTGAGGTGAGCAGGTAGGAGCCCGTCCTCCAGGGTTCAGGAGGAACAGCATCGCTTCCCTTCACCCCCAATAAAAACCCCTGGAACATCTCGGAGGAATTTGATCCACAAAGCAACAATTACCTGCTTTGTTTGTTTCTCCAAGCCTCAGAAATGTGGGGATTTTTTACATCTGTGTCGTTCCTGATGGAAGCCATTTGCTCGTCGAGACACTTCTCTGTCTGAAGTCTAATTTCCTGTCCCACCGCCGTTCGTTTTGCGAGATAAGACGGACTGCTCCAGGAGTTTGGCACTTTGGCTTTATCGCATTTAATTTACAGCTTTAATTGCTTTTTTTATTGGGATAATTAAAGTTGGCAAAACTTACGCAGCTTCCTTAACAGCTCTAACAGCGCTGAGAGCCGCAATAAAACAACCGAACTACAGCTGTACATTCTGGTTCTCTAAATCCCCACATAAACACCTAAATAACCATCATACTGCTATTTCTTAAGAAAAAATATAAAGTTGTAAAAAGAGTAATTTTGAGGAAGAGAATATGAAATCATGTAATGTCAAGAGAACAAAAATATTTAAATTAAAAGAAAAAAATCTGTAATCACGTAAAAAAAAATTAAATCATTAAAAAATATATTATTGAGGAAAATATGGAAGCATTTAATATTGAAGAAAATATGGAGTCACGGAATTTTCAGGAAAAAAATATTCTTGAATCAGAAAATATTACAAAAAATATTAGGAATCATTTATTGAGGGGAATTTGGAATTGCTTAATACTGGAAAAAATGTTACAGAATCACTTCATGTTCAGGTATCACCTAATCTGAAAGGACAAAAAAAACTTAATATTTAGAAGATATTGAGAAAATATTAGAGTTGCACCTATTGCAGTTCTCTGGCTGATACCAATTTTTATGTCTGCAGTTTTGATAAGTACATATACTGAAGTTATGATGGATGCTTCAGAATAAGCTGAATCCTTATTCAACTTATTTTCAGAAATTAAATAATGGGTTTCGATTTTATAAAACTGTATTTTAAAAGTCAATTATGAAAGTTTTGAAAAAGAATATAGAATGATGGGATAAAGACAAAAGTGTTACAAACACTTAATGTGAAAGAAACACAAATATGGAATTATCTAAAACTAACTGGAATGATGAGAACAAAAGATTATGGAATTATTGAATATAAAGGAAAAATATGAAAGTAAAAAAAAAACAAAAAAAAAACATTATTTTTCATGTCTGTCTGTTCATCAGGCAGAGATTATTTCTTAAAGAATTTGTTCAATTAGAGAAGAAATGAATGCTACAACATACTAACTTATGATTCCAGATGTTTTCTCCAACATCAAAGTGATTCCATGTTTAACAGATGAAAGAAAAAAAGGACTATAACTTCCTGCAAAAGAATTTCACTTTTGAAGCGTAATGAAGAAAGCAGGGTTCCTTATCTGCACAGGGATTAAAAGGTGAAATCAGGGCTAACCCTTTGGGATGGATGGAGGCGCAGGTTTGGCCGGAGGTTGTGCTTGTAGGGGCGTAGCGCCACTGACGTTGTAGTGGTAGCTTCCTGCCAGCTCCTCCTTTCCCTGGCTGTCGGGGTGGCAGCAGAAGCTGGCGGTGTGGTCTGGGGCATCACCGATGAAGAAGGAGGTTCCCTGGGCCGTGACAAAGCTCTGTTCCGGCGAGGTGGCAGACTGCAGGAGGAGGCTGCTGCCGACATGCTGCACTTCATTAAGCTGCAGAAACAAAAACCGAGATCAGAACAGGAACTGGAACAGGAACAGGAGAGAAGTGTGTTAGAGAGGAGGACCTGCTCTGCACTGCCGGCACTCTGTGGGAAATCCAGAGGCTGTAGTTCATGTCGGAGCCGCGGCGAGCCGCTGATGGGCGTGCTGCTGCAGGGCGCTGCCTGATGGGCCACCTGGACCACATGGTCACTGCCACACTCTGGACAAACACACACTGCTCCTGCACACACACAGCAGAGCAACCTGTTGGAGACATGGCAAACACGAAAAACCAGCAGCGTCCCACTGAGAAGTGGAACTGAAATGTATATTGAACATTTCATACAAAAAAATTGGTATCAGCCAAAATTGCAACTGGCAGGCTGGGTTTTTAAAAGGTCGATAATCAGTGATCGGCCAGAAAACTACAACCGGTGCACCCTTAGTTATTATTGTTCTGTTCTGTAGATTTGTTTGCAGTGTTTTTGCCCATTAGTTTGAATAAAATATTATTCAACAGTAAGAATCCAGTTTTTATAAGAGAAACATAAAATTCAGCCAGTAGAAGGTTTCTCATAAAAAACAGCTGTAGGAGGTGCAGCTGTTTGTAGGAGGTACAACCCTCATAAGGAGTCATTAGTCCTCGATGTGGCCGACGCAGGTTCGATTCCTGGTCTGGTGAAATTTGCTGCATGTCTTCCCTCTCTCTCTTTACCTACTTTCATGTCTTAAAACTTTCAAAAACAGGCCTCTAGGGTCAAAAAACTCTTTGGAAAAAAAAACAAAACTGTTGTAACTCTTTAGTTTTATGTTATATGGAAAGTACTTCTTGTGTCTCTTTTAGATGGAGTCACTAACAGAGCTGCTGTTGCTTTTCACCTTTCCCAATACTTTCTGTGACTACACCTGCTTGTTGCTTTATTTTTAATGAAGCTATCAACATTCTCTTTCTTTACGTGTCTTATAAAGCAGTCTGTTTTTTTTTTTTGCTGCGATGCCGTGTGGGATTCTCCTCTCCAAAGCTTTTTGTTTAGCAGAACTGTGGCACCGCCTGCCATGTGCTGACCTTGACTTCAGCTTTTATCTCTAGTTGGAACCATAAAGCTTGCTGTCAGGGATTTAAACAGACAGAAAGCTGAAGCGAGAGAAGAGCCCAACACGGTTTCCCATGATGCTTTTGGGTCAGTGGGGAAACATTAAAACCTGGCTGTTTTTGACAGATTTAGAGACGTTCAAGAGCAGCAGTTGCCATGTCCACATCCAGCATGAACTTGGACAACAAGTTCCTGATAAGTTTTTTCTCAGACCTGGCAACCTTTTATCAACTACTTTAATATCTTGAAGACTTTTACGCCAGTTTAAATAGAAGTGTCATGTTTTTGTTTTTTTTTCCTGTCTGACCTCGGGATAGGGACTGGCTATAGGTTATGATTTCAAAGTAGTGGCTCGAATTGTGCTCATTTGTTGCTTCTTTTACATACCACTTGTATCTGTGGAGCCTGACATGTCAAACTGTATGTCAAGATTTCTAAATAAAGATACAAAAAAAATTGGATTTAGCTAAAATCGAAATGGGCTGGACAGATCATCACAGAAGCTTTTTAAAAGAGAATTTGGGCCTAGTCAAAGTCCAGATTTTGCTCAGATCATGTGGTGTGACTTGACGTTCTAGAGCCAATCTCTACAACCCTCACCTGAACTGCCATTGTTATAATCTGCCTCCGTTTGCTCCTCCCTGTTCCGTCCTTCCTCACCGTCCCGCAGCATCACTCCCACTCTACTCCCAACGTCCTCCTCTTCACCAGCTGCCAGGTGAGAGCAGAACTCTGACCTGCAGCGGAGGCACTGCAGGCGGGAGGAGGAGGAACCGGATTTAGAGTCCCGCCGCTGGTTCTCCTCCAGCACAGCGGACAGGATGTCGCTCAGAACCTGCAGGGACATGATTCATCATGGTGGACTCGGTCCAAAACTTCAGCCTGTACACCGAGTACCTGCATGCTGGAACGCAAGTCCCGAGCTGCTTTTAAGTTTTAAATGGCTCATATTTTCTCTTCTGGAACATGCGGTCATAAACATGAGTCAAAGAAACAAATCCAGATCATGTGAGTAAGGAGAGTTAACCTGCGCTGCCTGATGGGGGTCGTCATCTAGCAGAACGTAGGACCGCCTCTGTTTGGACTTGGCAATGTAGTCGAAGTGAAGCTCCACAGCAGGAAACGGCTCCGCAGCGTCCTGAAGAGGAAAAAGCAGAGCCGTGTTGGGATCATGCTGGGTAGGAAAGTCAACATAAGTTTGCAGAGATGGTGGAGTATGGCTGGACATCACTCTGAAGGTTGGATGTTTCAGTTAAATATCCTGATTCATTGAATATTACACACAAATATTAACTATCAGGTATTTCTAAAGGTGAGGGTTCCATGAAGAGAGAGAGGGAGTGTAGAGGAATATAATAGGAAAATAGGAAGGAAGATGGAAAGAAAAGAAAAAAGGAATGACTAAAGCAAGGAAGGAAACAAAGAAACTAGGAAGAATCAAGGAAAGAAGAAGTATAGACCTACAGAAAGCAATAAAAGTCAAAAGAGGAAATAAAAAAACTAAATAAAAAGAAGGAAACCGACAGATGGAACATAACATCTGGTTATCAGAAAAGTGTGTAGAATCTTCTGTTTTATTTTTTTCATATTTCTCCACATGTAGAAAGTAACAATGATCAGGGATGGCATTCCTAGATCATCCCAGGCTTCAGACAGTTGTAGAACAGAGACAACTCCCAGAGGGAGAATCTCTGGGATGGCACGGTGTCGGAGGGAACCAGAGGTTCAGGATGGATTAGCAGAGTGGGACCGGTGGTGGACTCACCTGTGGGGTCCAGATGGCCTGTGTGATCTGGACTCGGGCCAGGCTGTCCAGCTCCAGCCGGGATGTCTCCATGCCGCGCTGTGGGTCCACCTCCACCAGGACGCCCTGCTTCACCCGCAGAAACACTTCCATCCTCTTCCCCTCCTGACCTTCACCGTCAGTCTCCTCTCCGTTGGGCAGGATGCCGACCAACAGGGGGCAACACAGGTCAACTGGAGAGACGATGGAAGAACCATACTTATAGAGACAGCACAGCGGTTGAATATTAGACTTTCTGTCAAGGTAGAATAAAGCTGGAAGGATGCTGTTCTCCAACATTGGGGAGGCTGTACAGGCCACTGCAGGAAGAAGACTTTTAGGCCCGGTTTACACGACAATGATCCAATGAACATGGAATTTTTGTTTCATTTCTGTTATTACATTTACATGAAGACGTTCTAATTACAATCTTTGTTTTCACAGTAACGGTACACATCGAAAACATGTAATGCTCTTGCCACGCCACTAGTTGGTGCTAGGTTCTTTGAAACCAAGTGTGCATATGTTTAGAAAAAAAAAGTTCTACTTGAAAGCACGTCAATACGTGTTTCCCCATCAGGTACCGTTCCCCCAGATACTGGGGGAGAACACGCATTATGTGCGTCTGATTAGGCCGCAGCTGGAAAAAAAGTGGGATAACTTTGCTGAAACACGTTGATTGAGCTTTCTCGGTGTCCATAGTTCTCTGGATAAGAGCGTTTAACAAGCGAGTGCGTGTTATGAGCGCTGAACAAGCACATGTGTATTCTGCAACCTGGGCTGTGCGGAGCGGTGAATAGATGCTGGGGGAACCGTATCTAATGGGAAAACATGAACTGTAGTAACACCAGCATTGTCAGTAGTTTCTTCTTCTGAGGATTTTAGGAAGCAGCTATGTTTTCCGTCATACTATGCATGAGCTAGGGATTCCCTGACAGAAAAGATCCATTTACTCTGTTTACAAGACAACGGACACCGGTACATTTCAGAAACATTGCACTTTGGAACCCATTTTCAATCTGTGCCGTTGTCGGAGAAAACATTCGGTGGTTTCATGTAAGCGTACACTACAAACACAACAAAACTCTTCCATTTTCACCCGAAATTGTTGTCGTGTAAACAGGGCCTTAGTCTCAAAAAGTACAAAGGAGTTTGAGACAAACCCCAGTGGAAAGAGGAAGGGATTCCGGATGAGTTTCTTTCCCTACCTCCGAGTTCATCTTCTTCTTCTGGGTTGGTCCCGCCGCTCGACGCCCTAGCAGACCTTTGGGAGCCGGGGCTGGACTGCTGAGAGTCGGCCGCCTCCTGCTTCTCCACTGGGCCGTCCACTGTGCTGGCCTCCAGAGTGGAATGAGTTTGCTCGGCGCTCGGACTCAGCCACTGCAGTGTGGAGTCCGTCTCTGGATCGTTTGGCTCCGGGGACAGCAGTGGTGGCGGTGGGAGAACCTCTGGGACCTCCACAGCAGGCCCAGGATGACTGGGTGTTATGGAGGTGCTGACGCCGTTGGTTAGAGTCTGAGGGATGGGTGGGCTGCTGATGGTGGTGGGAGCCCCTCCATCTAGATGGTGCTGGTATCTCAGCCAGTCTTCCCCCAGCTGATCTCTGAAGCTGGACATGCGCTCAATCTCCTTTTGGTGAGGAAGAACAATGTCTGGTGGAGAGACACATTGGGGAACAGTTAGTGCGTTAGATATTTCTCTAGTATCTGCTGAAAAGATGGTAGTTACCAACCCTGTGCAGAGGAGAAGGGTCTGGGCTCGTGATCAGTATCACTTGGTTCTGATATGCTGGCTCTCCGAACTTTGACCTTACTCTGAAACACCAAACACAGTTTCAACCGTCGTTGGGTTTGTTTTTTTACGAAATGGCTCCTGGATTCACTCTTACTCTGGACTTATTCTTCCTAAACCGGGACATCCCAACTTCAGCAGTGGTCAGGCTGTCACTCAAATCCCCCGCCCCACTTGACGGCTCTTGGTTGCTGCATTCAGGTGGGTCAGTGGTTGGAGCCACAGACGTCTGAACCTGGATGATCAGCTGACCTGCTTTGGGTAGAACCTGGAGAACAGAGAAATCTTGCTCATAAACACACTGAACTCTAACTGACTCTCTTCTACACAATGCCCTCTGCTCCGGATGACTGACCACACCAACTTTAAAGCCTCTACGACTCCACCTGTTTTCCGTTCATTTGGACATATCTGTTCTGTCTCGTCTCTAATGTCTTTCATCTCACTGCTCTCCAGAGAAAACCTCCAAATCTTTACACGCTCTGTCATGTTCTCTGAACTTTCAAGACAAATCATGATGTCATCTGAGAAACTCTGCAGTTCAACAGAACCTATGCATTTTTCCTATCAAAGCTCCTAGAGTCCTTTTTGGCCAATAGTTAACTATAAATGTGAAACTTCATGATGATTATATCAGATTTTTTACAGATATTTCTTTCCATGATAAATGGATGACTGGACAGATAATTGGATGGAAGAATGAACTGACCCTAGCCTGTCTCTGACACATGAACACTGACTTCAGAATCAGAATCCTTCCCTGATCCCCAGGGGGAAGCTCACATGTTGCGGGTGCAGCCAAACACTCAGACTTACTGATAATTCAGAAGAGGACAGCGGGGTTCCATCCAGCCTCATCTAGAAATAGACACAACAATGAGTTTTTATGAGGGAGCAAAATAAAAATGGTTCAGTTTCAGGCAGCGTCTCACTCTGAGGCTGGCAGCCTTCGGGGACAGGTGAGGCACGGTGCAGGTCCGGTGGCTTTTCTGGAAATACAGCGGGTTTCCCTCGAGGTTTAGCTGCAACAACACATTATCACATGATCTGACATGGGGCTAGATGAGGCTGTGGGGATAAAAGTAGTGCCTTACGCTGGTGAGGCCGTGCAGCAGGGAGAGGGGGGCAAGCTGGGCGTGTTCCAGCAGCAGGTTGTAGGCCAGGTCTAAATGCTGGAGCGAGGACAACTGCTCCACACCTGCACGAAAACGGGGAACAGAAACAAAACTTAAGAGCTAAACACTGGTTCTGGTGGTTTATTTTTATTTCTCTTATGACATCACCCCCCTGAACGGGCTCCGTGACCTCATCAGCCAGCCTCTCAGTCTGGCCGGAGCCGCCTGCATTTGAGGGCTAGATAAGAGATTGCACGAGTAACGCCAGCACTCTTTACCGTTAATGGTTTCCAGTTCGTTGTTCCTGAGGATGAGCGTGTGCAGCTTGGCTCTAGCGCTGGGGCCGAGTGTTGGCGCCCTCTGGAGGCAGTTGTATCCCAAGTTTAAGTGTTCCAATTCACTCAGAGGCTAAAAAATACAACAAAAACTATATATTAGCTTCTAAAAAGCAATGGAGAAATGCTCAAATGAAAAAAAAATTCTACCTTTAGGAATTCTCCACACTCTTGAATCTTGTTATGGCTCAGATCCAAGGATTTCAGTATGTTTAGTAAACTCTACGAGAAAAAGTGGGAACAATTGGAGTGTGACAGAGGATGCTGGCAGTAGTAAGAATTGAGATGTGTGGGTGGCTTGCTCTCACTAGTGACTGGTCGAGGCAGATGATGGAGTTGTAGCTGAAGTTCAGGGTGTGGAGCTCCAGCCAGGTCAGTGCAGAGCTCAGGTCACCTCCACACAGAGAGAGCAGCTCCTGGGAAAAGGCAAAAACACACAGTTGCTATGGAGATGGAGACGGGAAGCTGAGAATCCAAAGTACACGTACCTCCAGGGAGTGGAGGCTCTTTGAGCAGATGAAGACCTCAAGCTGGGAATAAACTCCTCGGAGTCCCTCAAGGAGGTGTGCTGGGATTCTCTTCAGCTGGAGGAGAACAAGGAAAAAATACATCTACAACTTTAAAGAGTTCTACTTAAATTCTTAGGGTTTATACATCAGACTATATGTTAAATTGCGTCAGTTGCCTCATTCTATAAACAACAGTTTGCTGGAATTCTGTTCTATTCCTCCTGACAGAACTGGTTCTAAAACATTAACTTTGTTGCCTTTAAGGTACTTTATAATTTATTTCAGGGGTGGCCACAGTCGGTCCTCGAGGGCCGGGATCCCGTATGTTTTAGTTCTCTCCCTGGTTTAACGCACCTGGATCAAATGATGACTCGTTAGAAGGCCGAAGAAAAACACTGACAAACTGAAAAAGTTGTTGCTACCACCAGAGAGAGAACTAAAACGTGCAGGATGCCGGCCCTCCAGGACTGACTTTGGGCACCCCTGATTTATTTGGCTGTTTAATGAAAGTTAATGTAAGTCTGGAAGCTTTAAACTAACTTGAACAATTCCAAATAATGTTCATTCCTCTTGCCATCTATTGTGTAAAGCTCAACAATCACCAATGGGGAACTATCACAACATGGTGCTGCCACCCTTGTAGCTCACAGTTGGTATGGTGTTCTCAAGCTCAAGCTCCTTTCTTCTACATCAAAACCTGAAAGTAGTAATTTAATAAACTCTTCCAACTTTTACTTCATGTATCCAAAAATGAAGGTCTTTCTCCCTGAGTTACAAATTGCAATCTGGATATTTTTTGTTTGCTTATGGTAGAAGCAAATTCATTCTCTCTGAGCAGTTTTTCAGGACATGTACATGTAAGACTGACTTCGTAATGGATATTTGTCCTTTGTTTTGGGATAGATATTTGGAACCAAAACACATCTAGGGATAGAACAATATAAAGAAGATCTATTATTGGGATATTTTTGTTGCATATTGTCATGGCGACGTCTGTGATCAGGAATACAGTAAACCCAAAGTATTCACAGCGGCTAGGAGCCGTATCAACCTGCTTATAGCTGAAATATGAAGATACTTGAGACCCACTCTAACATAAAAACTTATAACTGTCTATTTAAATAATTTAAACACCAAATATACCTCAATATGCATTAATACACACAGTAGAAACCATCATAGTTCTACCGCAGAAGCTTTCTTGTATCTGCTCTTGCAAGTTCAGCCAATCAGCACCAAGGAAAAAGAATGCTGCTCCTGCAAAACCACAATCTTAAATATTTATGGACTACTAATTGAAAGACTAACATTATTTTAATATTCATATTAAGTGTGTGTAAACTCTACGAGAAAAAGTGGGAACAGTTGGAATAAAAATACACAGCAACTAGGAACCGTATCAACCTGCTTATAGCTGGTTGATACGCAAGTGTAAAAATAAAGCTTGGATTTTACCTCTAAACACTTGAGAGACTTGAAAGGGAAGATTTTCACTACTGACTCCAGCCTCACTCCAGGGGGATGGATGAGCTGCGATTACATGAATATAAAGTGAGCAACAGGGTAATATTTACATCTTAATGTCATACTTTTACTCTAGCTGGATGATGGACACATGCTGTTCTGTGCAGAGCTATAATTTGGTATTTTTTTATAATGTGGGAGACAGAATTTAGACAAAAATTAAAAGAATCTATTTCTTCAACCACATGAGCAAGAGAAGATGTGAATGTTTGCTTTAATTGTAGAAAAGAATTGAGAAAATATCTGCTTGTTTATGTTCTTACACTTTCAATAAAGCAAACACTTGAAATCGTCAAATTTTACTCAACACCAGGGGGCAGCATAGCACTGACTCACTCCTGTCTATTGATAGACTGTGCTTTGACACGGATGAAGTAATATTAGTCAGGGTTAACTCACTTCATTACTTTAAAAGAGATAAAACACCTTTATCTGACAAATAGCTGCAAACAGTAATTTGCGCACTATATAAAAAGAAAATTTTCAACTCTAAAAAGTCCAATAAAATTCCCAAAATTTAATTTCAACCCATAAATATCATTAAACACCATTAATATGTAACTGGCCCACAGTGTGACAGACTTAGGAGCTTTTACTCATATTGCTCCTTAAATTCACACCAGTCATCCCGTTTGGTCTAGTCAAAGCCCAAGTTAAATATAGAGTTTATGGAAGCCTGATGGCCTCAGAGATGCTCCACTGTGCAGCAGGGCTTCACCTTGAGAGAGAGCGTCTTCTGCAGGACATCGAACAGGAACTGCAGCTGTAACAGAGAGGATGTGTCGGCCGGATGGGAAGGAAGCGCCAGGAAGCCATGCTGCTGGCTTCTGGACAACAAATACTGCTCAAAGAGCCTGGTGAGCTGCTGCAAGGTGCAGGCAGGGAGGGTCAGCGTGCTGCTGCCATCCAGTACTACGTCACCTGCAGAGGAAAGTGATTAAAATGAAGAAAACAGAGAGAACATCACAACTTTATGAAAAGCGTTGACTAAAGTGTAAAGAAATCGACGATCAGCATCATCAATCTTCAGCTATCTCTGTAGCTGTAGGGTTTAGGATTGAAAGTACACCCAGCCATAGAGCTTCTATAGTTGCAGTGGAGACCCCTTCCTGAATGGAGCAATAGATGGCAGCTAGTTCTGTTAAGAACTTTGTATGTTTTCCTTGTTCTTCGTTGCTGTAGAAAGTACACCTGACCCAGAGCTTCTTAGTTTAGCTCAGTGTTTTTATTGTTGCCGTTAACATGCCTGCTCTGTTTTGCTTTTCAATAGAAAGTTGTCCTGATACTATAATAGCTGTTAAACGTTCCTTTTCGTTGCTTGTACTTGTGATGGTGCAATGACAATAAAGTTGAATTCTATTCTATTCTATTCTTTTCCATAGAAAGGACCCCTTATCAAGTGTTGTGTTTAGCTGTTTCTTCTCTAGTCGGTGAGAAGCTACTGCTGCACTTTGGTCTCAACTGTCTTTGTTTTTCCCCTCAGAAAGTACTCATGGTTCTTTGCTTTGCTTTTGTTTGTCTGACCTTTTCTTGGGCGAAGCCACTGACTGAGCTAGTTTTGCTCCCAACTTTGAAATCTTTCTCATAGAGAGTAAAAGGTTTCGACAAAGCTTCGAAACCCTTTTAAACTGAGCTCGTCACGGCAGGAAGTTTCTTATAACAGCTGATTTTGATTGGACTCAAAGCCTGAATTGAGTCGATTTAAATAACTTGAGCTGAAGTGAAATTATATTTATCTCTGCTTTGTAATTTTTTTTTAATTGAATATTTGAACATACCGTTATTGCGAAGAAGTGTGGCCAAACTATGCACAAGTGAGGACTGGCCCGGGGGAGCCACAGCCATCCTGTAAGATGTTAAACAAGCATTTTAAATCAGGACTACAACTCCCAGACACCGACAAGCCTGCTGTTTGTTTCCATGTAGCTGCTTAATAACGTTTTAGCTGTAAATATACATACTTACAACGCTCTCTCTCTCTCTCTCTTTTTAAACATTGTAACCGTCAATCTTCTATGTTCAACAATTCATTATTCTTAAGGAACTAACACTGTCTAAGCTCGGCTGATCTATTTTCTCCGGAAGATAAGCTAAATAGCTTACCTGCGCAGTGACAGCGGAAAAACAAAGAGCTAACATCCGGTTCTTACTTAGTGTTGTGGACGCTAATTCATAATATTTCACGTAAACGCAACGCTACAGCAGTTAATGCTTGGTTTCACAAACAGAGCTCAGTGATGTTGACATTTTTCTCCGTACATCACATGACTAGGAGGCTGACAGTTTCTACGGTGGCCCCGATGTATCAAAAATCTCGCCATATATTTTCGTTTATTTATTAAATAACACGATTTAAAAATTTTAAGCGAGAATCTGGTGGAAGTCGGAAGTTGTTTTTTGGTGCCAGTTTTTGTGGCCAAGAAAAAAGCACATTTGCTCTGAATTATTATTTACAAATGATTCCAACTTTTGAATAAGGTAAGTAGCAATTTGGAAAAACAAAAGTACATAAAAATGTCAGTTTATTAATTATTTAATTAACTTCTTTATAATATTGGACGATCTGAAAGTACTCTGAGTCGACGAAACAGATTCTGCAAATTTTGCAAAGCAAAATGTTCAAAAAATACTTTTTTAAAAACAGAAAAAAACGACTTCTTGACATTTCTTATGAAGATCATTTCTTATAATGATCTATGTCATGGCCACTCTAGCGTCTATGCAGAAATAGTCTTAGGCACAATGTGATAATGTCAACAGAGAACATGAAGCATGAAATAAATGTGTATAATCTTCTGAATGATTTAAAGAATTATGGTAAATAAATATGAATGTTTTCATGTCATAAATGAAAGTATAGTCTTCCGGCAAATTTGAAAAGGCTTTCCAAAATTGACCATTTATTGGCGCACTTTGGTGATGATCTTTCAACAAGATTTGCTAATAAAAATTCTCAAATCTAGTGGGTCTTTTTAAGCAGCAAGGCTACAACGACAACAATAACAACAACAACAATAGTAATAATAATAATAATATATTATTATATTATATTAATAATA
>NW_015116834.1:26994-28160 GCF_001443285.1 Poecilia latipinna | reverse complement strand
GATGTTATAACCGAGCGATATTCATGGCAACATTCCTGACAGACAGTTTACCTCCTTCAAACGGAGTTTCTGACTCCGTCTGCTGCTGCCTTTACTCTGAGCCGTTCAGAGGGGGGAGGGGCAGGAAGCGCTCCGCTGAATGCGCTGTTGTGCGCCTTCAAAATAAAAGCACGCGAGTGGAAGATTTTAAAATTCTTCGCAACTGCGGTGAAATTATTGGGGGGGACGAATGTGACTCTCTCCAATATTGGGAGGGACATATCCCCCCCATCCCCCCCGCTTCCTACGCCCATGGGCACGGGTCCTGGCTGTTAGATACAGCTACTCTTAGCCGCCTTTCCAGGATTTTTTCTGGCATCGACGAGCAATGCTGGCATCCCAGAGGGTCAGCCAGCGACGCCTGAGCGTGTTTAGCGCCCATACAAACGATGCACATAGGGTGCGGGTCCCTGCCCGAAATAACGGCCCCGCATGACGCAGGGCACGAGCGGGATACACCCTCTTTAACCGTCGGTTCCGACCCTTTGGTGGGGGCGGGAGCCGTAGCCATGCCGAAAGCTTATTATAGCTCGTCGTAACACGTTAGCTATAAAGCCGAAGATAAAGTCCGCTCGTCGCGACACGTTAGCTGAACTTTAACAACTGTTTGTGCTGTGCTAGCGATGTACCGCTAAGCAGCTACCAAGCCCGCCTTGGGCTTGGTAGAGTTTGATAGTGAATGTCAGAGTTTCTTTAGTTTCCTTAGATACTAAGGAAATACTTAATTAAGTAACTACAGTAATGTCAGCATTATCAGAAGAAAGAGGAAGTTTATAAAAATACTATTCCTTAGAAAGGAATTTTATGAGTCGGAAAAGTAGTAATTTGCTGCAATTTGCAAGCCTGCCTTGGGCTTGGTAGCTGCCGGTTTTAATTAACCGTTAAATTAACTGCTGGTTTTGATTAACCGTTAAATTAACTGCTGGTTTTAATTAACCGTTAAATTAACTGCTGGTTTTAATTAACCGTTACTCTGTTAATTAAAACAGTAGCTATAAAAGCAGCCCGCCTCGACGCAATAGCTGCTTCAAACGAAAAAGAAAATGCTTCTTTGCAAGCACTGGGCTCTTTGCACCTCAGCTTCCGCGTTCGGGGTAAAGCAGCTCGATTGTTTCCGATCCAATACA
>NW_015116834.1:20167-22394 GCF_001443285.1 Poecilia latipinna | reverse complement strand
AGACAAACCTTTCACCGGCAGTGTAGAGCAACATAAAGTACATAATATATTTCTTGAAAACACATCACATCGGTGATTATGAGTCTGAAAAGGAGTATGATGAAGTATAACTTATATAATCATACCCCTTTTCCAGCTGTAATTTATCACAGTATTTTCAGTTTCCAATATCCTTTCTGACAAAGGAAATAATAATTATAGTAAAATTTCCTAGGCAGATGAAAATACTACATACACACCCATACACATTTGTACACATACATATATACATATTTACATATACAGACATATATACGTACATACACCCATATACACACCCATCTGCTTATATACACAATACAGAGCTATTTACATACCTTTATACATTTACCCACACCTGCACAGACCTGTACCCACTTGATGACATCATACATAAAGTTATAGTTCCCAGCCAGGATTATCCCCCTTGTTCTTCCTTATAACTTTGAATAATAGCTGTTTTGAGACCTTTCTTAAAATATCTCATGCTTGGACTTTGTTTCAGCTCTTTAGAGAGTTTATTCCAGATCCTCACACCAACACCAGAAATGCACAATGTTTTCATTGTTGTTCGAGCTTTCAAAGTTCTGAAGTTGAGGTTTTCTCTGTAGTCATATCCCCCCACTCCATCAGAAAATAATTGTTGAATCTTTTCTGGCAATATTTTGTTTCTGACTTTAAACATAATCTGTGCAGTTTGAAACTCTACTAAATCAGTGAGTTTCAGTAAATAAGAATCTATAACGAGATTGTGGGTATGACAGTAGAAATCAACCTTATGAACTAAACGAATGGCTCTTTTCTGTAATGTGCATAATGATTGAAGTGACGTTCTGTAAGTGTTGCCCCAAATTTCCACATAGTAACTTAGATAAGGTAAAATAAGTGAGCAGTACATAATGTGTAGGGCAGAGGAGTTTAAATATTTTCTAGCATTAGCAAGAACTGCAATACTTCTTACAATTTTAGATTGGATATATTTTATATGAGGTTTCCAACAGATCTTATTTTGAATCAGTACTCCCAAAAACCGGATTTCAGTCACTCTCTCCACAGTCATATTATCAATTATTATTTTTAAATCACTCTTCTCTTTACACTTACCGAACAACATAAACTTTGTTTTATCTAAATTTAACGACAATTTGTTAATATTAAACCACTCTTTCAGTTTACATAACTCTAGATTCATTTCAAGCAACAACTGTCGTAAATTTTCACCCGTGCCAAAGATGTTTGTGTCATCAGCAAATAGTACAAAGTTAAGTCTCTTGGAAACCTTACATATGTCATTTATATACAAAATAAACAATTTTGGCCCCAATACCGAGCCCTGGGGAACACCACACACAATGTCCAAGCATGAGGATTGGAAGTCACCCAACTGCACAAATTGTTGCCTATTGCTGAGATAACTTTTCATCCAATGCAACACTACTCCTCTTAGACCATAGCACTCAAGTTTTCTGAGGAGCATATCATGATCAATTGTATCAAATGCTTTTTTTAAATCAATAAATACCCCAACAGCATGTTTCTTTTTATCTAATGCACTGGTCACCTCTTCCATTAAATGCAGAACTGCCATTGCTGTGGATCTTTGTGGCCTAAATCCATATTGACTTTCAGTCAGTAGATGATGTTTACTAATAAAACTTTCTAATCTAACAACAAATTTTTTTTCCACAATTTTAGAAAACTGTGGAAGTAGCAAGGCATTTCATTGCTGACGTTGGTGCACCAGCACCAATAAAGAAAACAAAAATTGAAGCAAAACTGTAAATTCACACTACATTCAAACTTTTTTTGTACATTTTTGGTGGAATCCATTTTAAGGACATTGCCTAAGACTGACGTGATTTTGGCTTTGACCTCAGGCAACCTCAAGAGCACGTCCCTGGCGTACACGGACAGCAACCACTTGGGTTTGGGAAGAGGCAGGAGAGGCGGGGGGCTGGAGAACAGCGGTGGCTGGATGACAGAGGAATCAGCAAAGGGCTCACAGGCTGTGAGGTACTCCAAAGCGTGGTCAGTCCATGCTGCACAGTGCCCCTCCATCAGCTTGTTGTACAGCTGTGTGACGCTGTTCCCCTGGCTCCTCTCCCGCATCAGCACCACGACATGGAAGTTACAGGAGTATCTGCAGGAGGCCACATGCTTCTGGTCAGTCTCACATGTCCTTATTCCAATAAAACAATAAAAATCCTCG
>NW_015116834.1:13508-17205 GCF_001443285.1 Poecilia latipinna | reverse complement strand
CTCCATCAGCTTGTTGTACAGCTGTGTGACGCTGTTCCCCTGGCTCCTCTCCCGCATCAGCACCACGACATGGAAGTTACAGGAGTATCTGCAGGAGGCCACATGCTTCTGGTCAGTCTCACATGTCCTTATTCCAATAAAACAATAAAAATCCTCGTGAAGCATTAAATACAGATACTCTGTGGCTATTTCATACCACCCGTCTACATTCAAGACCCTGCGGACGGTCTGGTACAGGCTGGTAGCTGTCAGCTTGTGGCTGCCGCAGGTGGGCTGGACACAGACAAGTGGAATGGCCCACATCTTTAGGGGCATCCAGAGAAACAAAGGGCGGGTGAAGAAGACATCTGGAGAGGCCGAAGGCTGAGTGAACACAGTTGGGGACTGAGGAAGATGCCACCAGAACTGAGGATGGGGCCTCAGCTCTGTCTTCCCTGTTTTTGTGTTTGGGCAGAAAACAGCTTTCCTGATCCAGTCCTGCTGGAAGGATGGGAGGTGCGCCTTCCAGGTGTAACCCAGGGTAAAAAACTGCCCTTAATCCTGCCTTTTCTGCTCCATTGGTTAGAGTGACAGTCACACAGTGCATTCAGCCAATCAACGCACCTGAGGTAGTTATTTAGGCCTGCTCCAGCTTTCCCCGTCAGGTGTGAAGGGGAGAGCTGGAGACAAAGGAGCTACAAATCTGAACATCCAGTGAGCTTGGAGCCATGAAGCTGTCATGCACTGAACTATGAATTTAATTGGCCAGGTGACCCTCTTGATTAGGGTTAAAGGATGGCGAGCTTCTGAGAGCTGGCTGGGGCCAGGAGAACCTGAAATTCACTCCATACTGGTCTGGTAGGAGCCTTGTGGTCTGTATCATTTCCCCCTCCATCTCACCATGCAGACACACAATCCACTATTCATCTCTTCATCTGAAACGACTTGCGCTTGGACATTGTCATCTCAAATATCTGGACAATTCAACTATGGACATTTCAAATGTGTGTCGGCACAAATGTATGGAAGATCTACTGCAGCACTGTGTATATTAATTTGTACACACACATTCCCCATCAACTCTTAGAATTAGCAGAAGTTTCCATTTCCGGTGATTTCTCAGTGAAGGATTTAGGCTACTTAGATTAGTGAGGAAGAAGTAGAAGCTAGTGTGGGAGATTTGTTATGTTAATGTTATTTTGCATATGTTATTTGTTATGTTTAAGATAACAGATTTAAGTCAGTCTACAGTAGTCATTTTGTGATCAGAAGGTTGTAGGTTGTAGATTCCAGTTTCCTCCTGCCACATGTGGAAGTATGAAAGTGTGTTTGTGAGTGCAAATTGGTGAATGTGAATCTAGTTAAAAGCGCTTTCAGTGGTCAATATTATTAGAAAATTGCTATACAAGTTCAGTCCATTTACATTTTTTGAAGTAAACTAAATGAGTTGAGTAATACTGACTTAAATCTGTTATTTTAAACATACTTAATAAATTTGTTTAAAAAATTAATAAATTGAGTTGGATGATTATAATTACTAAATTGGGTAAAGTCCTTGTTATCCATAGAAGCAATTCAATTAAGTTGGTTCAACTATTTTTTTTTTTGAGTGATAGTATTTTACGAACTATTCCTTAAAAAGGAATTTCTGTTTCTGAAAAATAGAAATTGGCTTCAATTTCATAAACCTTTGTTGTTATCGCTGCTTGTAAAATACCTAGCAGGGTATATTTAACAGCAAATATTAATCCATCCACACACGTACCCCACCAACTCTTAGAATTAGTAGAAGTTTCCATTTCCGGTGATTTCTCAGCGAAAGATTTAGGCTGCTTAGATTCATGCGTCAAAGTTTTAGCTGAAGTTGGATTTCTAGTAGAAGTCCTTACATGCCTACGTTTGCTTTTTTAAGTTTGTGTTTGAGAAGATGTTTTAGATGGAGTCTGAAGCTGCTTTAGTTTATAAGTGTCACATTCAGTCCGAGCCGATTTTTCCATTGATTCCGAAATGAAATGCTCAGTCTGTGTAGATTTGTTGGCAAAAATTTTTGGCTGCTTACGACGACTGCTCAAATTTTCCGTTTGAGTTGATTTTTCAGCTGTAAAGATTTTAGGTTGCTGTTGGGTTTCAACTGCAAAGTTTGGTGTTATCAGCAGCTCTGTATGTTCACCCACAGCATCAAATTTCTCTTTTATGTTTTTTTTTCAACTTTTTCCAGCAGTATTTGTGCCTCTAGTTTTGTCTCAATCTGTATTTTCAATTCCCTAATTAAATCTCTGAGAGACTCTGTCAATTCATACATTTCACCTATCGTGCGCTCTTTTTGTTTTATTTGAGCATTAAGTTTTCTGTTTTCCTCCTCCAAGTACAAAATCTTTTTCTCAGAACTCTCTTGTGCGTTTCTTGAAATCGTACATTCACCTATCAATGCTGTTGTCTTCGACTTCAGCCTAGTGACTCCGGCTTTCAGTACACGATATTTTTCTGTCAGGGAGGATTGGATCTTTCTTCTTCAGATTCAATATGATCGTTCCGTGTTGTTAGTATTGATATTTTGTGTTTCATTTAGCTGTTTCGTATGAAAGTTGTTCTACTTCACTCTGGTGTTCCTTTTCTCTGTCTTCTGCCGCAAGTACCAGATTTATACAAAGCTTCTCTCAGTTTTTCCATCTCCTGTTCATATTTTGAACAGCTACTTTTAAGAAGTAGTAACTAATCACAGAGCTGTTCGCTGAACCGTTGATATTCTTCCATTTTCAAAACTATCTATTTTTCGCAAGACTTAAAAAATGTGTCTTCATTTGCCATGTACTTTCAAATGAATCCAGTGTAAACTAGTCAGCTCTACGTCACCGACATTTAATGCATCATAATCACAACCGGTTCCGATGATCTGTTCTGCCATGTCAGTTTTTCCAAACTTTGTGGTCAAGATAGCTGTCTGTTGTGTACAAAGCGTGTGTTCTATTATCGGGCTGAGCATGCGTAGTGCCACGATGTAGGATCGTCCAAAGAACCAGCACCAGAGAGGAAGAGAGTCAAGACAAGACACCCTGTAGCGTCCCGGTTGAAACGATGGTCTCTCAAACAGATGGTTCACGTTTCTTTAGTCAACAGCCTTTGTACATGAACACACTGTAAGAGCTATAAAACATACAAATAAAATACCATTAGTAACTCTTAGTGGTTCTCACCTTTTACACCTTAGTCTATAAACCTTACTTTATGTAATATCATTAAATTTACCTTACATGTATTTAATTATAACATTTCTATATTACAAATGAACTAAAACGCATTCCAACTGTTTCAACTGTTTGACAGTTAATCAAATAATAACACTATATCATGTCGAAACATAAACATTACGCTCAATAAATACAATATTCTCGTCAAAGCACTCATTGTTCCCTCATCAACCAAGCGCTAACTAATTAATTGTTTAGACCTTAGTTGGACTTTTCCTTAGTAATCTCCCTTTAACTGTGACTTGTACGCTCTCTTATTCTCTGCACTATGTCCAAAACAGTTCATTGTCAGTTATTGTCAGAAGTTTGTGTAGGTCACTTGGCCACCTTGTCCCTTTAAAAACCCTTTCAAATTAAAAGCATTGGTCGAAATATAACAAATAACTCTTGGTTAAATGAGAGGAAACCACAACATAAAATAAAATATCTATTCCAGGTCTCACTGGTTCCCCAGTACAACGTGGAAGTTT
>NW_015116834.1:8643-10058 GCF_001443285.1 Poecilia latipinna | reverse complement strand
CGTTTCTTTATTCAACGGCCTTTGTACATGAACACACCGTAAGAGCTATAAAACATACAAATAAAATACCATTAGTAACTCTTAGTGGTTCTAACCTTTTACCTTAACTATAAACCTTACTTTATGTAATATCATTAAATTTACAATACATGTATTTAATTAACTATAATATTTCTATATTACAAATTAACTAAAATGTATTCCAACTGACAGTTTATCAAATATTAACACTATTTCATGTCGAAACATAAACATTACGTGTAAAAGCCCTGAAGAAGGGGAGAATTTTAATAAAAGAGCCGGACATGGTGCTTCTGCTCCAGCGATTATTATTATCTAAGGAGGAAGTTCCGGTGCTCATCACTATAGCAAGCACTAGACTCCCCCTGCTGGGTGAATCTGACCACTGCTGCAGTCAAATCAAACTAGTCAGCCTCTGAAATAACCAAATTTCAATCCTTCACATATGCTCAATTTATACAATACTCTCGTCAAAACACTCACCTTGTTCCCTCATCAACCAAGCGCTAACTAATTAATTGTTTAGACCTTAGTTGGACTATTCCTTAGTTATCTCCCTTTAACTGTGACTCGTACGCTCTCTTATTCTCTGCACTATGTCCAAAACAGTTCATTGTCAGTTATTGTCAGAAGTTTGTGTAGGTCACTTAGCCACCTTGTCCCTTTAAAAACCCTTTCAAATTAAAAGCATTGGTCGAAATATAACAAATAACTCTTGGTTAAATGAGAGGAAACCACAACATAAAATATCTATTCAAGGTCTCACTGGTTCCCCAGTACAACGTGGAAGTTTCTCTCCAAGGACTCCTAAACGATTGAGTAATCTGAACTACTGTTTGCACAAACAGCCAAAGTCATCCTCCCTCACGAAGGAGGAGGGACCCTGCCGTGTTGTTCAACGTTTGAACTCCAAAGTACATTTACCAAGATGGGCAAGCAACACGTATGCCCACTCCTGCTCTGTGCCTCTCAGCAATGGCAACTCCAGTGTGAAAGAATGTCCAATGCCTATCCAAACGAGTGTTTCCAGAGCCAGAGCAGTGCATCGAGGTGAGACTACTTCTAGCTAAATTCTTCCAGTCTCACACACCATCTTCGACTTCTTCCACACTAGAGCGCTGACATGCCACATTCAGATATATTTTATAATATTATATATTCATATTATATGAGGGTACATTAGTATTTCACGAACTATTCCTTACAAAGGAATTTCTGTTTCTGAAAAATCGTAATTGGCTGCAATTTCATAAACCTTTATCGCTGCTTGTAAAATACCTAGCAGGGTATATTTAACAGCAAATATTAATCCATCCACACACGTACCCCACCAACTCTTAGAATTAGTAGAAGTTTCCATTTCCGGTGATTTCTCAGCGAAAGATTTAGGCTGC
>NW_015116834.1:0-7659 GCF_001443285.1 Poecilia latipinna | reverse complement strand
CTCACCAGGCCTGCTGCCATGGGCCAAAGGCCGTGCCCCTCTGCAGCTGTAAGGACGGACACCAAGACCTGGCCGTGCTCATTCAATCAATCAAATTTTATTTGTATAGCACATTTCAGCAGCAAGGCATTTCATTGCTGACGTTGGTGCACCAGCACCAGCCAGCTTCTTGGTGACCTGAATAAACAAAACACAAAAATTGAAGCAAAACTGTAAATTCAAACTACATTCAAACTTTTTTTGTACATTTTTGGTGGAATCCATTTTAAGGACATTGCCTAAGACTGACGTGATTTTGGCTTTGACCTCAGGCAACCTCGAGAGCACGTCCCTGGCGTACACGGACAGCAGCCACTTGGGTTTGGGAAGAGGCAGGAGAGGCGGGGGGCTGGAGAACAGCGGATGACGGAGGAGTCAGCAAAGGGCTCACAGGCTGTGAGGTACTGCAAAGCGTGGTCAGTCCAAGCTGCACAGTGCCCCTCCATCAGCTTGTTGTACAGCTGTGTGACGCTGTTCCCCTGGCTCCTCTCCCGCATCAGCACCACGACATGGAAGTTACAGGAGTATCTGCAGGAGGCCACATGCTTCTGGTCAGTCTCACATGTCCTTATTCCAATAAAACAATAAAAATCCTCGTGAAGCATTAAATACAGATACTCTGTGGCTATTTCATACCACCCGTCTACATTCAAGACCCTGCGGACGGTCTGGTACAGGCTGGTAGCTGTCAGCTTGTGGCTGCCGCAGGTGGGCTGGACACAGACAAGTGGAATGGCCCACATCTTTAGGGGCATCCAGAGAAACAAAGGGCGGGTGAAGAAGACATCTGGAGAGGCCGGAGGCTGAGTGAACACAGTTGGGGACTGAGGAAGATGCCACCAGAACTGAGGATGGGGCCTCAGCTCCGTCTTCCCTGTTTTTGTGTTTGGGCAGAAAACAGCTTTCCTGATCCAGTCCTGCTGGAAGGATGGGAGGTGCGCCTTCCAGGTGTAACCCAGGGTAAAAAACTGCCCTTAATCCTGCCTTTTCTGCTCCATTAGTTAGAGTGACAGTCACACAGTGCATTCAGCCAATCAACGCACCTGAGGTAGTTATTTAGGCCTGCTCCGGCTTTCCCAGTCAGGTGTGAAGCGGGGAGCTGGAGACAACGGAGCTACAAATCTGAACATCCAGTGAGCTTGGAGCCATGAAGCTGTCATGCACTGAACTATGAATTTAATTGGCCAGGTGACCCTCTTGATTAGGGTTAAAGGATGGCGAGCTTCTGAGAGCTGGCTGGGGCCAGGAGAACCTGAAATTCACTCCATACTGGTCTGGTAGGAGCCTTGTGGTCTGTATCATTTCCCCCTCCATCTCACCATGCAGACACACAATCCACTATTCATCTCTTCATCTGAAACGACTTGCGCTTGGACATTGTCATCTCAAATATCTGGACAATTCAACTATGGACATTTCAAATGTGTGTCGGCACAAATGTATGGAAGATCTACTGCAGCACTGTGTATATTAATTTGTACACACACATTCCCCATCAACTCTTAGAATTAGCAGAAGTTTCCATTTCCGGTGATTTCTCAGTGAAGGATTTAGGCTACTTAGATTAGTAGGGAAGAATTAGAAGCTAGTGTGTGAGATTTATGTTATGTTTATGTTATTTTGTTTGTTATGTTTATTTTGTTTATGTTATTTGTTATGTTTAAGATAACAGATTTAAGTCAGTCTAGAGTAGTCGTTTTGTGATAAGAAGGTTGTAGGTTCGATTCCAGTTTCCTCCTGCCACATGTTGATGTATAAATGTGTGTGTGTTTGTGAGTGCAAATAGGTGAATGTGAATCTAGTTAAAAGCGCTTTCAGTGGTCAATATTATTAGAAAAGCTCAATATAAGTTCGGTCCATTTACATTTTTTTGAAGTAAACTAAATAATTTCAGTAAAACTGACTTAAATCTGTTATCTTAAACATACTTAATAAATTTGTTTAAAAAAATTAATAAATTGAGTTGGATGATTATAATTACTAAATTGGGTAAAGTCCTTGTTATCCATAGAAGCAATTCAATTAAGTTGGTTCAACTATTTTTTTTTAGACAGTATTTTACAAACTATTCCTTACAAAGGAATTTCTGTTTCTGAAAAATCGTAATTGGCTGCAATTTCATAAACCTTTGTTGTTATCGCTGCTTGTAAAAAACCTAGCAGGGTATATTTAACAGCAAATATTAATCCATCCACACACGTACCCCACCAACTCTTAGAATTAGTAGAAGTTTCCATTTCCGGTGATTTCTCAGCGAAAGATTTAGGCTGCTTAGATTCATGCGTCAAAGTTTTAGCTGAAGTTGGATTTCTAGTAGAAGTCCTTACATGCCTACGTTTGCTTTTTTAAGTTCGTGTTTGAGAAGATGTTTTAGATGGAGTCTGAAGCTGCTTTAGTTTATAAGTGTCACATTCAGTCCGAGCCGATTTTTCCATTGATTCCAAAATGAAAGTCTGTGTAGATTTGTTGGCAAAAAATTTTGGCTGCTGCTTACAACCACTGCTCAAATTTTCCGTTTGAGTTGATTTTTCAGCTGTAAAGATTTTAGGTTGCTGTTGGGTTTCAACTGCAAAGTTTGGTGTTTTCAGCAGCTCTGTATGTTCACCCACAGCATCAAATTTCTCTTTTTATGTTTTTTTTTTTCAACTTTTTCCAGCAGTATTTGTGCCTCTAGTTTTGTCTCAATCTGTATTTTCAACAGTAAAAAATGCTAGGTTATTTTCATAACCCAATTTCTGGGTTGAAGCTGTTGGGTCATAGGTTGGGTTAGTTTGACCAAATATTGGGTCAAAATTCATAACGCAAGAGTTGGGTCAGAAAATTACAAAAAATTGGGTCTACAGTTTGAACACTCCTGTTGGGTCCAGGGGTTGGGTAGATTTACCCAAACGGTTGGGTTAAAGACGAGACTTGGAAGAAGCCACACCCCTCTTCACAAGCCTCCATTTTCAACAAGACTGAACGTTGCTTATCGGACTTCTCCTCTACTTTGAAACAAGACATGGTAACTAAAAAGAAGATAAAGTTTCGACGTGAATAGGATTTTATAAATAAATCGAATTTTTGTCAAACATGTTTGATATTTATTTTTATGGTTATTTAAAATGTTTATTACGGTAGCTTGGTCTGACAAAGAGCTGTTTAAAAAAAGATGAAGGGGAAGGGCACAATTTGTCAAGTAAATTAAATTTAGTTGTTTAATATAACCTCAATCATATTTGTTCGTAACTTAACATGTTCAAATGTTTAAAAATCGATTTAGTTTTAAAAGAAATGACAGTTGACGGTTTGTCCCCAGATTTTCGCTGGGTGCAATATGCGCGCGCATCCTCAGCGGGCTGAGGCGACAACACCAGCAGTAATGGCGGAGGGGAGCGAGCAGAGCTATTAATAAAGTGGGTATATTATGCTTTTTGAAAATAAAATAACTTTTGCAAAGTCATTATAAATTAGTTGTGGCATTTATAATAACTATGTGCTCGGCTTATTAACATATAGCTTAATTACAAACATGCTCGGACGTGTTCGGACTTATCGCTCCCCTCCAGCCGCCGGCTCGTCTCACCCGCTCCGTCAGTTGACCGGGCGGAGCGGCTCGTTAAGCCGAGAGAGAACGACAGTGTCACGGGACATTGCTCTCAAACTTCCGCTGGCTTTCGGAAAGGAGTTAAAAGCAAAAATAAGACTATCTAATGTTAATGTTTGTTAATTTTATTATTATTGCTACTATTAATTACAAATACATTTATTTAAAGTTAGTGCTAAAAGTTATTCACCACTAAGTTCGTGTTTAAGCTAGGTTTTACTTCTAAATTAAATTATATGTGTCATAAGTGTTATATTTATTTTTAGGAACAAAAAAATTCTCTAAATATTTGAAATTGCTGGCTAATTACAAGTTATTTGCAGTGAAGACAGCTATGAGATTGAATTCAGTCATTCTTAAAGTTTGATTTGTGATTTTGTCTATTCTGATATATTTTGTAATTTTACATCCAGGATCTTCAGGAGAATTAAGCGAAACCCAAACTCCTTGTTCTCAACAAAGACCTTCTGTATGACCAAGAACATGCTCAGAAGAAATGTTCTCTAAAATGTTTGGCTTTCTAGTTACTGAAACATTTTAACACTAACTTATGTTTGATACAGAAGATGATGTAGTCCTGCAGCTGCTGCCAATACTCCTCCCTGCTCCACCTTACACATTTAGGAGAAGAGTTTCAGATCCGTTCTATTTCACTCCGGTGTTCCTTTTCTCAAGATAGCTGTCTGTTGTGTACAAAGCGTGTGTTCTATTATCGGGCTGAGCATGCGTAGTGCCACGATGTAGGATCGTCCGAAGAACCAGCACCAGAGAGGAAGAGAGTCAAGACAAGACACCCTGTAGCGTCCCGGTTGAAACGATGGTCTCTACAAACTGATGGTTTATGTTTCTTTAGTCAACAGCCTTTGTACATGAACACACCGTAAGAGCTATAAAACAAAATACCATTAGTAACTCTTAGTGGTTCTCACCTTTTACACCTTAACCTATAAACCCTATAAACCTTACTTTATGTAATATCATTAAATTTACCTTACATGTATTTAATTATAACATTTCTATATTACAAATGAACTAAAACATATTCCAACTGTTTGACAGTTAATCAAATAACACTATTTCATGTCGAAACATAAACATTACGCTCAATAAATACAATACTCTCTCAACCAAGCGCTAACTAATTAATTGTTTAGACCTTAGTTGGACTTTTCCTTAGTAATCTCCCTTTAACTGTGACTCGTACGCTCTCTTATTCTCTGCACTATGTCCAAAACAGTTCATTGTCAGTTATTGTCAGAAGTTTGTGTAGGTCACTTGGCCACCTTGTCCCTTTAAAAACCCTTTCAAATTAAAAGCATTGGTCGAAATATAACAAATAACTCTTGGTTAAATGAGAGGAAACCACAACATAAAATATCTATTCAAGGTCTCACTGGTTCCCCAGTACAACGTGGAAGTTTCTCTCCAAGGACTCCTAAACGATTGAGTAATCTGAACTACTGTTTGCACAAACAGCCAAAGTCATCCTCCCTCACGAAGGAGGAGGGACCCTGCCGTGTTGTTCAACGTTTGAACTCCAAAGTACATTTACCAAGATGGGCAAGCAACACGTATGCCCACTCCTGCTCTGTGCCTCTCAGCAATGGCAACTCCAGTGTGAAAGAGTGTCCAATCCCTATCCAAACGAGTGTTTCCAGAGCCAGAGCAGTGTGTCGAGGTTAGTCCAACTACTTCTAGCTCAGTGTTTTTCAACCTCTTTTGAGCCAAGGTACGCTGTTTTAATTGAAAAAATCTCGAGGCACACCACCAACCAAAAATGTAAACAAAGATACTCTGTAGCCACCTATATTACATATATAGTCATTCTTATCAAAGTGTCTTGAATAGGAATCAAATAAACACAAAAATGTATTTTTATCACATTTTACATTTCTTATTTCAAATTGCAGGTAACATGTCCACTTCAAAAATACACCTGAACAGCCACAACACTGTGGTCTTAAATTTAAAGAAGTTGTAGAAAACTTCAGTGTTTTACAAACTAATCCACAAGCATTCTTATAGCTGGAATACAGAAAATAATTCTTATTCTGAAAGAAGCAATAATATTTGGGAAATATTTCACTTCATATTCACTGTTACAATATGAAGAGTTGCATGTACAAAATGTCAATATCTGTATATTTTACCCATCTAGTGTGAAACGTGCATATTTGGATGAAAACAGCTGATTTCCTGGCAGAAATTGAAGACAAAGCTCTTCCTCAACAGCTCTCAGTCTGTCTCTGTTTTTAGTTTTTATAGTAGCCAGGCTTGAGAAGCTCACTTCACATAGATATGTTATGGGAAATGGACCCATGTTCTTTCCAACTACTGCTGAGCTTCACTGTCTTTTCCATCACTGTCGTCACAGCTAGATACGATGCTCTCACCGCTACCTGTAACATTCATGGCTCACTAATTCTCTTGTTTTAATGTAAAATGCTCTGTACCTACTGCCATCTAGTGGTTAAAAAAATACATGATTACGCCGCTAGCCACTACTAACCATGGTTTCATTCACACCGAGCTTAAGTGCAGCGGCTTTATTTCCCTCCTGTAGTGCCAGATCGATACTCTTCAACTTAGAAGCTGCATCATATGAGTTTGAAAACATTTCTCCGTCGTACCTGCTGCTAGCATGTGGTTGTTCTAAATGAAAATCAACGCGTTCTTCTTTGATTTACAATTTTGACTTCTAATTATTCACTTCCTGTTAGAGAGCCCCCTGGTGGTTGAAGAAAAATACAGAGAAAAGCCTTATCGGGCTACAATCCGCATGGTTCAAAGCTTAGGAAAAAAGTAGCGTCGTATAGACCGGAAAATACGGTACCATATGTGTGCCGAACAGTGGTTGAAAAACACTATGTTAGCTAAATCCTTCCAGTCTCACACACCAGCTTTGACTTCTTCCCCACTAGAGCGCTGACATACCACATTCAGAGATATTTATGTTATATTCATATTATATGAGGGTACATTAGTATTTTACGAACTATTCCTTACAAAGGAATTTCTGTTTCTGAAAAATCGTAATTGACTGCAATTTCATAAACCTTTGTTGTTATTGCTGCTTGTAAAATAACCTAGCAGTGTGTATTTAACAGCAAATATTAGTCCAAAGTAAGTTTCACATCTGCTCAAGATCCTCCTGGTGGTTGAAGAAAAATCCACATATAAACCGGAAAATACAATATATGAAAAAAAAAACACTGAATGCTCTCTGGTATTGTTCAGGGGGCTGGACCAAATGAGGAGGCGGGCCGGATCCAGCCTGCGGGCCGTAGTTTGGGGACCCCTGATTTAGCTGTTTCGTATGAAAGTTGTTTTATTTCACTCCGGTGTTTCTTTTCTCTGTCTTCTGCCTCAAGTTCCAGATTATGCATTGCTTCTCTCAGCTTTTCCATCTCCGGCTCATGTTTTGAACACCTTTTGAGAAGTTGTAACTCATCCATTTTACCCACAACTTAGGGTAGGGGGATTATTTTGAAAGTAGAAAAGTCGAAGTAATAAAAGTGACCACAAGATGGCGTCAGTAAGCCAGTAATAGACAAAATTATAACATTTGCCACTAGATAGCCTCAGTAGATTAACTTAGCATTGAAATGACATTAAGTTAAACGGGTTTCACTACAACGATGCATTAGTATTTTACGAACAATTTCTCATAAACAAATTTCTGATTCTGTATTATAGCAGTGTGCAGCCATTTCATAAACCTTTGTTGCTATCGCTGCATACGACTCCGAGGTAGCGAGGAGAGACGCAGTGGGGATCTTCTCTCCCCGCTGCGTCTCTCCTCGCTACCCTTGAGTCGTATGAAGCGATAGCAACAAAAGTTTATGAAATGGCTGCACACTGCTATAATACAGAATCAGAAATTTGTTTATGAGAAATTGTTCGTAAAATACTAATGCATCGTTGTAGTGAAACCCGTTTAACTTAATGTCATTTCAATGCTAAGTTAATCTACTGAGGCTATCTAGTGGCAAATGTTATAATTTTGTCTATTACTGGCTTACTGACGCCATCTT
>NW_015116833.1:26065-28187 GCF_001443285.1 Poecilia latipinna | reverse complement strand
ATGTGATCGGTATCGGTGATCGGCCCTCATGGGTGATCGATATCGGTATCGGGAGGAAAAAACCTGATCAGCACATCTCTACTATTAATATATCTGTATCTCATTGTGATTTTATGTGACAGACCACCACAACACTGTGCATAACTGAAGTAAAATGGAAAATATGAAAGGATTTTGACACGGATGCCCCTAAATATAATCCAATGCAACCAATTGAGGGAGGTTGCATTGGATGGAGCAAACAGCCATCCTCCTCTACCCACATTTGAAATACTTTTGAGAGCCTGAAGATATTTAATTATTTATCTGTGCAAACCACTGGTGCCAGCATTCTGTACACAATCATTTGATTATCAAAAGACTGCTAAAATGAGCTACAGCAGTGTACTAACTTAACTTTGTAACATTTACTGCAGACTGAACAGTAACATTCAAGGCTTAAACTGTAAACATTAGTTACTCACCAGCCTCATCAGCTAAGAAGCTGATGAGGCTGGTGAGTAACTAATGTAACTAATGTTTACAGTTATATGCCCAGAAGGCATATAACTTATTAGCATTATTTACGCAAATTTTCAACATCTTATCGTTAATCAGAAGAGAGTAAAAGTGCCGAACCTTTTTCCATTCACAATAAGTCCAAAGGTCTTTTTCTGCTGGCTACCGTCACTCACTTTACTCTCCTCTGCTGATGTTTCCTGTTTTCACTGTCAAACTTCTCCATCTCTCCTCCTCTGTCATCTCTGCACACCGGTGTGCCTGTGTAGGCTGAAGCTATTTACCAAAAAAAGAATGGGCAAGAGTTTCAGCTTCTGAACTAAAAAAAACACATTTTTTATCTGAACACAAAAACATTTTGTTCAGATATTTATTAATAAAAAGTGGTGAAAATTCTGCATCATTCTCATTAATCTTCAGTTACACACTACATTGTGTTGGTTTCGTTTGTGGTTGTAAAAACGGGAAAAAGTCCAAGATGTCTTAAAACATTTGCCAGACACTGGACAAAATGTATCTTGTGCATGTTCAGTGTCTTCTCTTAGCTTTTGGTTTTACTAACTTCATCTCCTGCTGCCTCTTCATCCGCCTCAGAGCCCCCCACCTGCTCCACAGAGCAGTTCACCTGCTCCACGGGAGAAATTGGCTGTATCCCCATGGCCTGGCGTTGTGATGGCTTCCCAGAGTGTGATGACGGCAGCGACGAAGTGCACTGCCCCATCTGCTCTGCCTTCCAGTTCCAATGTGATGAAGGAAGCTGCATCGATGCTCAGAAACGATGTGATGGAGAACCTGACTGTCCTGATAAGTCTGATGAGCATGAATGCAACAGTACGTTCACACTAACTCATCACCTGCACCTGACCTGTAGTACTTCTCCTGTAAGAGTGCTGTTTGAAAACTTTCTCCTCTAACTTCGTTTTTATTATTTTTTCATCAATTGTGTCCACTAACATTTTTGATTAATTTATTATTCGTAATTATTACATAACCTCCCAAAAACATTTTTATAATTTTCTTTTCACAAAAATGCTTTCCTTCCCTTTGCATCGTACAAAGTAAAATCCACACTGGTTAAAGTCCCAACTGTAGCATGACAAAATAAACAAAATGAAGCCTTTATTGTTCAAGTATTTGAAAGTTTTTAACCTGAGTATTCTGAATATTAAATCTGATTAGGCTGAACTGTAATTACACAAAAACAGTTTAGTCATAGTTTAGTTTTAGCTCAAAACAAAATTATTTTAGATTTGCAGTGTAGTTCTACTTAGAAGTAGAAATGTAGACATTTAAAGACTACAAGAAGAAATCTGGAAAATGTTTTCTATTCATCTTCCATGAATTCTATTTATATATCTCTTCAATAAATCTATGTTTATCTCTCCCTCTAGCTATCATGTAAGTCTTTCCTTTCCAAGTTCGGTCTGATACAGTCAGAAGGTTTCATGCCCTGTTGCATATGAGCATCAGGGCAAGAAGCCCTTAGACCAGGGGTCTCAAACTCAATTTACCCAGGGGCCGCTGGAGGCAGAGTCTGGGTGAGGCTGGGCCGCATAAAGAATTCCACAAAAAACATTTAAAAAATATCCTCAAATGTCATCAACATTTAATTATTTCTCCAATA
>NW_015116833.1:19872-21907 GCF_001443285.1 Poecilia latipinna | reverse complement strand
GCATTACGTCAAAAAAATAAAAAAAATAAAAAAAATAAAAAATCGGTCACTTTATTCTGCAGTGTGAACGCACCCTAAGTTTATTCTACTTGGCGTCGCTCTTGTTCTACGTTTTATAGAGGTCTTTAGCCAGCTAGCAACATGGAGAACGTCTCGACGCGTGACGTCATTACCGCTTCTACTTGTCACAACAGCGCGGCGGAAGACGAGCAGCCTGGTAGCAGCCTTTCTCTGCGTTTGATCGTGGCATTTGTTAATGGTAGAAAGTACCGGAATGGCGACTGCAGGGAAGGGCAACTGGTACCGGACTGTTCCATCACCCGCCGCACTATTGTTACAAGCGTAGTGTGCATGAAGTCAGTGTAGCTTAGCCTAGCACCGAATGTCAGCCATGACGAGGAACGGCAGGCGGGACTTCCTTCAGAGGTCCGCTCACCCTGTGGGCTGCTTGTACCTTCACCATATGTACCAGGAGTAGGAGAGTAATTCCTGCTGCTGGGTGCAGGAGAGCAAACTGCTGACGTCCAAACGAAATTCAGCAAGTTTAAAACCGCAGATAATCATATCCGCAGCCTGATGGTGCGGTGTCTGTCTGGCAAGAGCGTTTGTTCGCCGCGTGAGAACGCCGGTAAGAATAAGCGGTGTGACTTGGCGAGCTTAGTTCAATGTGCCGACTATAAACTGGGTTTGAGAGAAGCTGAAAGTAGATGAGCGACCATGTAGTGACAGAAACAGCAGATGAAGGGATCTGGCGGCACTTAGGATAATATAATCAATAACATTAACTGTGAACACCTTGACTTACTATTTATTACTACATTGAGGCGGACGGTCTCATTGGATGGGCGGGGCGCCCCCTACTGGACAATTGTAGGAGAAACGTTCTGTGAAATGTCGTTCAGACGCACACTTTATGTGTACTTGTACATTTTTTAGGTCTTAAGTATTTGTCCAAACATTTTGCCAGTGGTAGGGATTTACCTTCCACACCTGAAATAGCTTTGAAGTGTGGACTTTGTGGTTCTGAGAGCCTGGATCCAGTTCTCCTTTGGCCCCACCTGTCCTCCTGTCTTTCAGCTGTCTGCCCTCCCAACCAGTTCCGCTGTGGGGACAACCATTGCATCACTAAGAAACAGCAGTGTGACAATTACTCAGACTGTCTGGATGGCTCTGATGAGCTGGCTTGTGGTAAATATTTCTACATTGCAGCAGCAGTTTCTCTCATCACATTATTCATATCATATTCATTCCTGTAATGTACATATCCCTCTTTTTTTCCTGTGCAGATTATATTTCTCCCTCCTCAAGCTTCATTCCCAGTAATGAAACCACCAACCCCATTGGCCCAGTCATTGCCATCATTCTGCTCATGTTTGTGATGGGAGGAGCGTGCTTTGTCTGCCAGCGTGTGGTGTGTCGGCGCTACAAGGGTCCTAACGGGAGCTTTCCTCATGAATACATCAGTGGGACGCCTCATGTGCCTCTCAACTTCATCACCCCCAGCAGCTCCCAACATGGCACCTACCAAGGTGGGATCAGTTTGTCAGCTGCAGTGCTGTGAATTGTTCTCCATCAGCAGTTATGTTGGGTCTTAATAAATGATATGCGTGTGCAGGGATCTCCTGTGGAAAGTCCACCCTGAGCTCAGTCAGCCTGATGGGCAGCAGCAGCAGCGGAGCCCCTCTCTACGACAGGAATCATGTGACTGGAGCTTCATCCAGCAGCTCCTCGTCTACTAAAGGAGCCTTCTACCCAAAGGTACACACAGCAGCACTTTAAGCCTGCACTCCACACCTCACTTACTTAACTTGTCTGTTTTATGATTGCAGATCCTGAACCCTCCTCCATCTCCGGCCACGGATCGGTCTCTTTACAACACAGAGATCTTCTATTCCTCCAACAGTCCTTCTACAACCAGATCATACAGGTCACCTACTCAGAATTCAGTGTTCTCACCGTTTCATATCTTCTTCTTCTGGTAGTTATGGACCTTACCACAGGGGCCGCGTTTCATTGGCTAATGCCCATTTCACGT
>NW_015116833.1:11335-15632 GCF_001443285.1 Poecilia latipinna | reverse complement strand
TCTGCAGGCTTTGTTTGTGAAACATGCAGCCACGTGGGATTTTAGGGGGCGTTTCTGGGCAGGGCTTGGTAAGGTCCATAGCACTAATGGTGAGGAAAGGAGGCAGATTTTGAGGAAATTCATGTCTGTCTCGATAGGACAAACTGCATTGTTTATCCTGGAATCACCATCTTGTTTTTTCCCTATAACAAAGTACCGACAGGCCATCTTGGGATGACAGTTCAGTTTTCCATTAATTAAATAAATAATAAATCTGAATTTAGATCAGAATGTTATCAGTTGGAGCCGCTCCAAATATTCACAATACTTGATGAGAGTCTCCATCCATCCATCCATCCTGTCATGAATTAACTTGCTATGTTTTCCTCCACAGGCCCTACCACCCAGTCCGTGGAGGGGCCCCGCCTACCACCCCCTGCAGCACAGACGTCTGTGACAGCGACTACACCCCCCACCACCCTCCTACGGGCATGCTGCTGTCGGGGGGACGCTGGAAGGCCCCTGGCCACGCCGCTCATGGCAAACCTACTAAATACTACATGGACCTTAACTCAGATTCGGACCCCTACCCTCCACCCCCCACCCCACGTTCTCAGTACATGTCTGCTGAGGAAAGCTGTCCCCCGTCCCCTTCCACTGAACGTTCCTACTTCCACCTGTGTCCCCCTCCTCCCTCCCCCTGCACCGACTCATCATGACCCTCCAACCACCTGGGGGAATCAAAGGGATGAAGTGGACTCACTTCTTTGTTCTGAAATAAACTAATGTGCCAACAGTCAGCCTGACGGGTGGAGGGGTGGGGAGGGGCTGTCTCATACCTGCCACTTTATATGAACTAGAAACTAGGTGAAGTGCCTTCCCCAAGCTCCGCCCATCCTCCATCTGATATTCCAATCATCCTCAGGAAGGCTCCTGTTGAGCCCACGGCCTGAGGAGAACTGCTGAGCTGGATCCCTCTGGATCCTTCTGGAACCTTCTGGAAGCTGTTGGAGTTTTGAGGTGATGCCTGCTTTGCCTCAAGCCTCAGAAAAGAGGTGAGGAGAGAATTCAGCCCGCAGCTCCTTCCTCCAGTCCCTGGACCTGTTTTTTCTGACAAACCCTGATCTGGCCATTTTTTCCTTTAACTCTTCATTATGGAAATATGAACTGAGCAGCTGAAGAGATCACTGAGACTGAATACAAGCCACTGGCCGGGGCCTCTGCCCCCCCTGCCCCTCCTGCCTCCTGGGCCCCCTGGCCATCTGGCCCCAGCATTTCACCACTGTCCTTCTCCTCTTGTCAGTGTTGGCAGACACGGCAGCAGCAGGAAGCATTAGGCTGCTGACAGAAAGTCCGCCTGAGTCATATTTTACTGATGGAACACAAACACCGTTTCTTGTGTTTTTCATTCCCTTCTTCTGTCTTTCAATCTTTTTGTGCCCCTCCGTTCCTTCCTCGTATCCCTCTATTCTTTCCTTTCTCTCTTCATTTTCTCCCTTGTGCTCATCCTTCTGTCTTTCCGTGTATGTTTCCTTCTTTTCATCTTTCCATACTTTCCTTCCTTCCTTCTTTGCATCTTCTTTCCTCCAGTCCTTTCTTACTTTCTTGTTTTTGTGAATTCCGTATCTAAATCTTATCATGGTGGAAATCTGTTCCTTAAATTCAAGGTGAACTTGAGAATTTACCATTTTAAAATGAACCTGAAGAACTGCTAGAGTTAAGTTTGGAATATGTAGATGAGACCTGTTTAGGAGCTTCTGTGACTGTTTGCTGGATGGATGGAAGCAGATGGATGTCATCACATGATGGATGGAGGAAGGAGTGAATGGTGGCAGCGGGAGGCGGATGCAACATCATCACCATCACAGCAGGAGCAGCTCCAGCTTTTGTACATAATGTGGAATGAAGTCAGTGAACCTGTCTGTCCCTCTCCTCATTGTCCTGTTTACCAAAAGTATTTTTGCTGCTATTATGTACAGAATCAATCAGATACTATGATATGTAATTACACAGAAATGCCAAAATGATCCACCTGATCATATTGTCATCCTGACAATAGATTATGAAGCTATTTTACACCTAAAAACAAATTATTCCTATATCATTTTGTCTCATTAGTATATCTGTATGTTAGCTCAGCATGTATTAGCCTGTCTGTCGGTGTTTGCTCTGTGGACATTAGCGTTGCCATGCTGGTGTCTTTATGTTTGTCTCATCACACACAGATCTCAGAATCAGCTGTGAGAATCCTGCTGTGGCTCCTCACACAAAACATCCTGCAACTACCAAAGTACGCTTTACTGCTAACAGTTAGCTTCACAGGGACCCTGACTTTTGTCACTTTTTGTAAAAAAGAAGTTATGTTGGAAGAAATCGTCTTATTCATTTTGTTTACTTCAAGGAAGACATTAGCCTCAGTCTAATAGTTTAGCCACATTCGACACATTCATTTACTCATTCACATATTTCTTCTGTTTTTGCTTTTCTTTATCCCTCTGAAATGATTTATATGATGAAAATTTCAATGTCAGACAAAGATAACCTGAGTAAATACGAGAAGCAGTTTGAGGGTTTCATGTATAAAGAGAAAAAAGCTGTCTAAACCAACCTGTCCTGTGGAAAGAGTAGTTGCTACCTAAAGGCCTGTCAGGTGTTGGTGAGACAAGTCATTCATCCTCATCACTGTGGAGGAATCTTGACCACTTATCTTTGAAGAAGAGTTTTAATTCGGCCACACTGGAGGGTGTTTGAGCATGGCCAGCCTGTTCAAGGTCATACCTCAAGATTTTAATCAGATTTAAGTCTAAACTTTGTTCAGGCCACTCTAAGACTCTAAGACATTATCTCAGTTTTTCTAGACTAGTTGGTGTGCTTATTCAGATCCATGTCTGATCTGTTTGCATTACACCTGCTCTTGAGTTGCCTCAGATCAGATCAGGGCATAATGTTGGGCTTTTAGATCTATTAGCTTCCTTCTTTTAGTCAGAAAAGTTCTGTTGAAGTGATTTCTTGACAGCCCAAGTCTAACAGTAATTCCACCTGGAAGTGGTGAGTGCAGTTAAGCTCAGAAACATGATTTGTCATTATTTATTACTTAACAAGCTCTCTTCAAACCCTTTTACACCTAATAAATAAAATTACAATTTAAATCAATTTTGTATTTGCTCAGCTTATCTTTGTCTGATATTTAAGCTCCTTTATCATAACATTTAATGTAAAAAAAAACTGATAAGGGGCAGATACTTTTTTTCCACAAAACTCTAAATACTTCCCTCTACAAAAGAAAATTATAGTTTCAGGTGTAATAGTGAAGGTCCAGATGAAATCAGTCTGTAACTGTCAGGAAGCCATTAGTGAGAAACGAGGCACCATTGTGTCCCAATAAGGAATTTCACCAACATTTCTGAAGTAAAGCAACTTCAGCGCCTCAGCATGAGCTTGATCTAATCCTCTTACCCAGAAACATTGAAGCTGCTGACAGGCGCCGACTGACCTGGTATCAGTTTCTGGCTGCTGCTCCATGTCAGCAGCACAACTAATTTCCTTCAAGGGCTAAAAACCACTGCCAGTAAACTTCTGTACATGTCTCAGCTTTGAATGCTTTGTGTGATTTACAGTGCTGAATTTTTTTTGTATCAAAAGCATTTTTATATAATAAAGGTTTTATTTTAAAGAATGTTGTCATCTTTGATTGTGAAAGATGACAACTGAATTATTGCGTAGATCACATAAAACTTAAGTAGTTATTTAATCAGTTCTCATTTAATTGTTCAGCAAACAGCATTAAACATACAACACGCTGTTTCTCTGGGATCATTTCACTTAGCATGATTATAAAGATAAAGTATATCCATCCATCCATTTTCTTATGCTTATCCAGAGCAGGTCACAGGAGCCCCAAGTAGGGGGCCCCAGACCTTACTGTCCCAGCTTCTTGTTCCTTAGCCCGACGCTCCTCATCTGCAGTTGAACATCGTTCCCAAGGCCATTGCCCCTCCAGCGTGTCCTGGGTGCTCCTCTGGGTTTTCTCACTGGAGACTCAGGTCTCCCCTAGAGGGCGCTGGTGGACCAGAGCTGCCAGATTATTGGACCACAGCTCTTCTAGTGATGGGAACCCAGCTAGCATGGGGAGACTCAATCATGGCTCAGAAACGCATCAAGAAGCTTTATGACGCAAACCTGAAAAACAAAATGAATTTAAAAAAAATACGAGTAAGTGATGATATTTATCTGGACAACATAATCAAAACCTAATAAGCCCTAAAGTATATTTTAAGAGTTTTAATTGAAAATAAATTGACTATATCCCAGGAAATTA
>NW_015116833.1:7675-8274 GCF_001443285.1 Poecilia latipinna | reverse complement strand
GACAACATAATCAAAACCTAATAAGCCCTAAAGTATATTTTAAGAGTTTTAATTGAAAATAAATTGACTATATCTCAGGAAATTAAATGTTCAAGTGAAACAGTTACTGTATCACAATAAGAGAAACTGCAAAAAAATAGTGCAGAGGTATAACACTGAAATTACTGAGAAAGAGTAAACTGAAATATTTAGTAAGTAGAAAATGCATGTTAAAATCTGAATACTTTTTTGAATGTAGCTGAAATCAATTTAAACCACCAGCAGACACAGTACAGTACGCCGATTATCTGTACTAAAAATAATGCAAAAAATGTAACATAGAAGAAGAGGCATTATTTTTAAAACCAATAAATAAACTGACTTGGAGAAATATATTTAGCCAAACAGACCCGGCCCCTAAAAGCAACACTTCCTTCCCTTCTCTGACTCAACACTTGCTGGTCTCTCCATCCTCATGCTCTGATCCTCCCTAGCAGCTGGAGGAATCGGTAAGACCTACAAGCAGCTGCTCTCTGCTGGTGATACTAGAATGGGGAATTAGGAGAACACCAATTTAATTTAATATCATAACACAGCAAAAGGCATATTACATCTAATTC
>NW_015116833.1:0-2652 GCF_001443285.1 Poecilia latipinna | reverse complement strand
AATATATTAAAAGTATATTAAAAGTATATTTTTAATATAATTCTATGACAGAATTAGTGCACTCAAAAATATACTAATCAAGCTCTGGAATACTACATAAAAAGTATACTTAAAGAATACTAAATACTACTTGAAGTTGTTCCAAAAAAGTATGTTGAAGGATACTAAGGATACTAAAAGTTGTAAATTAATACTATTTAAATACTATTAAAGTATACTAAGCACAAAAACAGTTGTTCCAAAATAGCACAATTTAAGTACATAAATCAAAGTAGGCTAAAATATGTTAAAATTTAATATACTAAAGTATACTTTTTTTTGCTAGGGTTGTCATCCTCTGAGTTTCTGAGAATCACTGATAGTCGTCAAACTGCATTCAGCGGATTAGCTCTTTTCCTATTAGTACTATTCTTGTTCATCTTGTTTAGGCCACCAAACCTGATAGACTCATGTCCACTACATAGTTCTGTTCTTCTGTAAAATGTAACTGGCTGGTTGCATGTGACCTGTCTCAACCCTACTGACAAGAAAACTATTCACATGCAGGAAACGTTCTGAAAGTCTCCGTAGGGAAGTTAACCACACTGTTTGTTCATGTTCTGACATCAGGATTAGGCAATGATTAACTCAGAGGGTTCTTTCTCAGTACTCCTTGAGTAAATGCACTATCAAGTACCTAAGACACAGCTTCAAAATGTGAAGTTGATGTTAGGACAGAATAAAATTCTCATAGTTTAAATGAGGTGAAGAAAACTGGCAAACTTTGACAAAGGAATATTTTTTTCTGGACAGACTTTGGATCCCTAAAAGTCACATAGCAGCTGCTTGGTGCATGATGACGGTCTGAATCTAAATGTGTAATAAGTTGCAAACGTTGACATAGTGATCCTGCCCACTTCTGACACAAATCTGCGATTTCAGTAACACTGTGTTCTTTCAGTTAGATTGACTTACTGTACAGGCAGACTGCTCTGAAGGCTTGACTGCCAACATGTCAGTGAATCTGAGGGGCAACATTTTGGTAACTGGTACCAACAGGGGCATTGGTTTGGAGTTGGTGAAACAGCTGGCTGAGAAGACCGGACCAGAAACCCAGATTTATGCCAGCTGCAGAGATCCTGAAGGAACGAGGGCTGAGGTAGTGAACATTCTTATAGTTTTCACATCCTCTGCAAACACACACATATGCTGCTGTGCACACAGGAGCTTAAGAGCTGTTTATTGATTCTTTGCAGCTTTCATTTCTGTACTTTTATTCCTGTTTAGAAAGGCAACAACTTTTAATCCTTATGTTGTAGCTGTACGACATAACGATTGTTATTTTAAAAAGTAATGAAATTGGAATGAGTTAAAATGGACCCATGTGAATGTTATTATGCTCCCATTTGGGTCTCAACTGCTTCTAAAACCCTTAAAAACAGCCACCCATTCACTTAATGCTTTTTGGTGTCTGGAAACCCTCTCATTGTTAACTCACAAGCAACAGGGACCCAGCTGAGTTCTGTCCATTACCTGGCAGCCCAAGTGGAGCTTGGTGTGAGGAAATAATGAACAATTTCACTTTTTATTCACCCACCTAGTAGCTATTTAGTTTTGGACTGTATTTCCTTTCTCTTGAAAGTGCTGTGTATAGTACAAGGGCTCAGGTTAAGCTGTGTTATGCAGAGGTATGAAGAGTTTAATGTTTGTAGTAAACCCTGTACCTACAGAACCTGCAGACTGTGAGTCTGTTTAAAATGAGGAAATTATTCTCTGATACTTCCCCTCTGACTACATTAAGGTTCATAAAAAACATCACCTGAATAAATCTGACCTGACATGGACCTTTGTGCTTTCCTCTGATTTATTATTCACCTACATCAGGTTACATGAGCTGCCTGACAGAGGAAACACATCAGGATGTCTGTGGTGGACTTATCAGAATTGATTACTCTGAGGGACTTAAAGTCAGTTTTAACAAAACAAGAGAAATCAATAAATCAATCAAGTATATTTGTATAAGATATTTCAGCAACAAGGCATTTGGAAGGACTTTAGAACTGGGTGATGTTCTCTATCTCCCTGGTTTTAGGTAGAATGCCAGTAGCAGCGTTCTGGATCAGCTGTAGCTGGAGGATTGATTTTTTTAGACAGACCTGTTAAGACACTGATGCAGTAATCAAAGTGACTAAAGATAAACTCATGGATGAGTTTCTGTAGATCTTGCTGTTCACAAAATTTCAGTGGACTTTAATGGGTTTCCAGCTGGAGACATGACGGGATGTGTTATGGCTTGAGCTGGCTGATTAATCCTTGGTGCTCAGGTGAAGGAAAGTGAAATTATGACGGTTCCGGAGGCTTGATGTTTTTTCTTCGGTGCAGTAGGTTGTAGATGAGAGGACATCTCAGCTCAAAGCCAGCCAAACTATATCATCCATGTGAGGGATCCGTCCTGTTAGTCGTTTAGTCAGATTTATTTTTCGGCTTTGCTCCAAGGCAGTTCCAGGGGCATGAGCTGTTTGCTAAGGTGATCACAAGTTGTTTGTTTTGTAGATTTGGCTAAGGGCGTAGATCCATTCTCATTATTGGGGGGACCATAAACTGGGACATTTTTAAGAGCAATTTTGGGAGGGGGTTGGCAAAGTTACAGTAAAATGTGGTTTACATTTTTGT
>NW_015116832.1:23800-28201 GCF_001443285.1 Poecilia latipinna | reverse complement strand
GGTATCGGTGTATCGGCCATCATGGGTGATCGGTATCGGTATTGGCAGGAAAAAACCTGATCGGCACATCTCTAATTCTTAGTCCATTTTTTTTCTTCCAAATTCGCATCTAACAAAAGAGTGAATGTGAGCACACACCCACTGTTTAATTAATTAAATTCTTCTTAAATAAAACTGCTTTCTCAACATTTGCAGTTGTAACATTATTGCACTTTTTTTTGCATTTTATTGGTGATTGGGTCTGTTCTTGTTTGATTTACTGTTTGAAGAGCTGCACAGTGGTGCAGTTGGTATCACTGTTGCCTTGCAGCAAGAAGGTCCTGGGTTCAATTCCTGGCCTAGGGTCTTTCTGCATGGAGTTTGCATGTTCTCCCTGTGCATGCTGGGTTCTCTGGCTTCCTCACACAGTATAAAAGTATGACTGTCAGGTTAATTGGCCTCTCCAAATTCTCCTTAGGTGTGTGTGCATGGTTGTTTGTCCTGTCTTTCTCTGTGACAGACTGGTGACCCTGCCTCTCGCCTGAAATGTTTGCTGCAGAGGCAGCAGCAACACTCCCGTCCCCACAAAGGGACAAGGGTGTTTTTATGTTTACAAGGATGGTTTTATTTACTTTGATTAATTTATTAGTCAACTATTCTCACTACTACTATCGCTTTGTAAGTGATAGTAGCTTAGTGAGTTTGTTGATAAAAGTATTTCATCTAGAAGGTTGAATTATTTTGTTAGTAAACATAATTTGGAGAGGAATTGTTTAGTTTTATCCTATGTGCGTAGACCTTGATATTCAACATTAGTGCTGAACTTAATACTTCATCCATTGTTAAAAGTTACCGTAAGTCTTATCAGATGGATACTCATGAGAAAATAACATTAGATATTTGACTATAAAATATCTTATTTTTTCCTGATAAGCAGGTGGTACTTTTGATATAAATTGCCTTTCTTTTAATAATTTCTTTTGGCATTTATTAAAAGCTATATGTAGCCAAACCACATATATTATTGTATTAAAACTGTTATCTTCCAACAGTTCTGGCTGGATGGATCTGATGAGGCAAGACTGAAAACAAAAGCTGTACAGACATGGCAAACACCTAGCAGATCATCAGACTAAAGTGAGAACATGTTTTTACAGTATAAAGATCCTGGTCACATCTTTTCCCATGGCAGTCAGTGTTCAGTCAGAGCCGCTGCCCACAGTGAGTCACATAAACAGAAAAAAATAAAAATGTGTCTCAACAACTGTGCCACTAATTGAGACTGCGACAGAAACACTGCTGTGGTTCATTAACATTGCAGACAAAATGTCTTTGGCCACTGCTGGAGGGATCATTTTACTGTTACACATTAATCTTTTCCTTGTATTCATTTTCAAAGTCAAACACAGGACTGGAAGGTAGCCGTAGCAGTAGGTCCGGTCTGCCTGTTCTCTCTGTGGGACTTTTGACTTATGCTGGGTACGCCGACTTTTACTTGCAGACAGAAAGTTCATAAATATCATAACTGAACTTAGAGCGTGTCTTAGAGAGCTGTGTGTCTCTGCATTCTTGCAAGACTTCCATAAACTTTGTAACAATATTGGAGGAAAATTGCTTACTTCATTTGGCACTGTGGCACATGCACATTTTTTTTTACCTGTTTAAAGAACTTTGACTCATTTAGTGCAGGAATGGTGCTGCTTTGTTCCCCACTCTGTGACCCTAATGAAGTGGGCAGAGAAAGTAGGATGGATGCACAGAGTTTAAAGGTAAATACCTCATTCTATGCTGTTCTGACAGTAATAGAATGTAAAACAACACACCTGTATCTAATGAAAATTCCCAACTGTTATGGTGTGTGTGAACTGCTTTACAGACTGATTAAGTTACCAGATTCTTTCGTTTCTTGATATTAGTATGTACGGTTTGATCAGACTGCCCTTTGAGTCCAACATGTTTTTATTCTTTTCTTCTCTCAATTGCTGCAGTGGTTTCTCTTCTTTCAGAGCTGATGCCTAACTCTTTCAGTTTTTTTTTTCAGAACAGGCCACAACGAATGTAATGCTACGAGCGCACAACCAGGCTGAGCTTTCCTATTCTTCTTCTGTCCCTGCCCGTCTCTTTTCTCTGTTTTTCCCGTCATTTGTTTGGATTTCCAAACATCTTACATCTGTCACATACAATCATTCATCTTTTTGATGCCTCACATCACTAAGCAGTTTAGACGTCCCATCAGATTCCTGTCAACTTCATTTCTACTTTCAGTTTTTCAACTCTAGAATTGGATCAAATGCAGATTTTACAGTAAAATATTTCATAGAATTTTATTTCAGTTCTCCCATCAAAAGTACCAGTGAACCTTTGGATTACTGCCAGGGTCGCAAATACATATTACTCAGGTGGATGTGAAAACATAAATCACCCCCCCACCTCACCCCGAAGGAAGGTATGTCAGGGTGAAGGAGCTTAGAAAACATACATACGCTCGCTCTACTACCCCCGACTCCCCGCTACATTTACCCCATTATGTGCGCGAGATGAAGCATAAAGGCACGCTGGAGTGTATGTGAAGGCATCATCGGGGCGCCGCCCCCTCCAGACGAGGTTTTGACGCCCCCTCTGGTGCAGCACCCCTATGCGTTGTGTGTGCTGCATACCCACTTTTTGCGCCACTGATTACTGCTATATTAAGTAGTTATATCTCTGTGAAAGTAACTGAACATCATGATTACCACACTTGGCTTTTAGAAAAAATTTGAAATGCATAGGAATAAATCTATCGTTGTTACCCAAACATTTTCCAGCTCATTTTGAGGGAAACGAGCCATTCTCAGATCAGACTAAATATATAATTCCTGCAGCAAGTTCTTGGTCCTGGTTCTAATACTCGCACTTCCACTCGTTTCACCTTGTCCTTTCAAAGGGTGTGAGTGCGTAATGTGTCCCAATCCTCCACATCCATCTTTAGCCCTGGCCCTTTTGGGTCCAATTGCTACCTTCAGCTAAGTCCACATCCAGACAGACTTCAGCGAAGTGTATTACCTGCAATTCAAGAAAACTGACGTCAGAGTGTTTCTTATGAAACTCTCATTACATTTTTGGTCTATAAAGTCACAGCCCAAAAAAAAAAGTATACTTTAGTATACTTAATTTTAACATACTTTAGCATACTTTGATTGATGTACTTAAACTGTACTATTTTGGAACAACTTTTTAAATATATTTTAATAGTATTTAAATAGGATTAAATGACAATTTTTAGTATACTTGAACATACTTTTTTGGAACAACTTCAAGTTGTACTTAGTATACTTTTTTATGTAATTCTGTCATAGAATTATATTAAAAATATACTTTAAATATACTACTATTATATTAGTAATGTATTTAAATTACACTTAATTTTTAGTTTTGATTTACTGCCATTGTTATTAAAGTACAATTTTAATTACTCATAAGTCTTTGTACATTACATGCATAACTACACTACAGTACTTGCATTGTTTTAGGCTACAATTACATGGAAAGATTAATTACACAAAATGTTCAAGGTAATTCAAATATTTTGTTTTAATACCGACATTTTAAAATTGTCCAATTTTACTCAACTTTATGAACTTTACATAAATTATCAGTTTACACATCAAAAGTGAACACAATGAACATGAAAATTTAAGTGTGACAAAAAGCATGAAAGTTATTACTTTAAAGAACAAAAATTATAATTACGTTGTGCTTTCAATATATTACGATTTTGGTAACACTTTATTTGATGGGGTGTGCATAAGACTGACATGACACTGTCATAAACATAACACCTGTCATCCAACTTTTAAAGCAAATTCTCATTAAAGTTGTCATTATTTACTGAATGACACTTCATGACACTGTTGGTATGTTCCTAACAGGAGTTATGTCATATTTATGACAGTATCATATCAGTCTTATGCACACCCCATCAATAAAGTGTTACCCACATTTTTTCAAGAGCCAATAAAATATAACAGAATTGTACAAATTGTCAATACATTCAAAGTTTAGAGACAACATGCTTATGAAAATCATCACAACAAAACAATAGGTACACTTTATAGGAAATGTGAAAACTGTTTCACCAAGGACAGAGTATTGTTTTGATACAATGTCACAGTATTCCAGACAAACTGACATTTCTCCTTCCTAAGAACAGTGAGGATCAACGACAGAACATTCACTGCACTTTACAGAAACCTACAAAAAAAAAACAATAGAGCAATTAAACAGAGAAAGCATTTGTATTTTAAAGAGTACAGAAAAATGACAAATAAAGAAATAATACTTATAATTTTAAGACGTTGTGGACTTGCCATGTATGTGACATCATCAGAAGTGATGATGATTGGTACCGGATACCTCGGGTGGAAAAAGATTTCTGAGTGACTT
>NW_015116832.1:19256-20325 GCF_001443285.1 Poecilia latipinna | reverse complement strand
CTGCTGTCTTCTGCTGGGGCAGCAGCGTCAGAGCCAGGGATCTAAAAGGTTCTACAGCCTGATAAAGAAGACTGGTTCTGTTCTGCAAAAGATTAAAATCAATCGGACAGCTGTGACTGAGCCAGAATGCTGCTGCTGCTGGTGTTTGGCTAAAACCTGGAAGATAGAGCAAATCACTACAGTTCTAAAGTCCCTACACTGGCTCCCTAAAGCTCAGAATAGACTAAAAATACTGTTGATAGTTTATAAATCCTTGAATGGCTTAGTGCCAGAATACGTAAAGATCTGCTGTTGTTGCATCAACCTTCCTAACTTTTCAAGTCTTCTGATTCTGGTCTATTCTGTGACCAGAATCAAACATGGAGAAGCGATACTCTGCTTCTATGCACCACGAATGTGGAACAACTTCCAGAAGACTGCAAAACTGTTGAAACATTGAATTCCTTTAAATTCAAACTTAACAACAGGCCTGTTTAGAGTTGCTGTTGAAGCATTGTAAATGGTAATACTGCCACAAGACAAAATGTTATATTTCAATTGCTAACTGTTTTCTAGAACTGAATTTATGTTGTTTTTTTTCATAATGTAAAGCGCTTTTGAACTGCTTTGTTTGCTGAAATGTGTCAAAACTTCATTGCTTAACTGTGGAACTTCTGGAGATGATTATGTGAATAAAGATTCATCATAATTCAAGAAATTATGAACATCAATGACCATATTATTCATGAGACTGGAAAGCAGAGCATCTTTGGTCAGAGGTTTCTTCATTTTTTGTGTAGAATGGGTCGGTGTGGAAGATCTTTTCTGCCAACGGCCACCAACATCATTTAGAATTTGATGGCACAAATGAAGGTGAAACTGAAGAGGGATGTTTTGTTGTGTTATTACTCCGTTTATGTATGTTAAAAAGATGCTGTATGTAGAGAGAAGAAGAAGAGAATGAAAGAGAAATGTTAGTATGTTTGAAAAATAAAGTGAAACCTATTTCACTATTTTTCAGACTGGAATCAGTGTTCCTTAAGACAGAGGTTCCCAAACTGTGGGGCGCGCCCCCTAGGGGGGGGGGGGG
>NW_015116832.1:12249-14957 GCF_001443285.1 Poecilia latipinna | reverse complement strand
GAAAAAGTTTGGGAACCACTGCCTTAAGACAAGTGAAGATATACTACTGTCCTGCTACGGTACAATACAGTAAACAAACATATTTAAATGTTCGTACTTTGTTAAGCTTGGGAGAATGGGGATCAAATGTCGGTACAGAAATGAGCTTTGAAGCTCAAACAGAGGATGCAGGCAGAGAGTGTAATAGAGGTCCGGAATCGGCACAGGTGGAGGCGGAAATGACATAGCCGGAGATGCTGGAGGAGGAAGCGAACATTGAGAAGGAAGCGGAAGCCCGGGATGTTTGGACTTCGGTGGTGGTGTTGTTGATTGTTGAGTTTCTGAGGAGGAACGCTGAGATGTGGATATGTTGGTGTTGCTTGGCTGAGAGACTCTGGAAGTCCGCGGTGATCCGGGAGGAGCCTGACGCTCCAATGGAGGTCTACGAGCTGACATTGGAAATGACATCACAGGAGATTTTTGGAGGAGGAAACAGACGCTGAAGAAAAGCCGAAAGTCCGGGATGCTCAGATGACGGCGATGCTGTTTGATGAGGTATGGAATATGTAAGGAGTCGGAAGAAACTTAACTTGTTGTCTGGGCAACTGAAAGGGATTCCCTTCAGCCCGGAACTTGAGACCTTGACGAATTGAGACGCCTGCGGTAAAACACTAGGATGTGGAAGTGTTGGGTTATTTGGCGGAGTGACTCCGGAAGGCGGCGGTGGCCCGGAAGAAGGAGCCTGATGGCTGACGCCTCTTAGTGGTCTACGGTCACTAGACTGGAATGTTGATGAAGGTGAAGGATGAACCTCGGACAGATGTTGAAATGATGCTAATGAGGTGGGTGACGGAGCTGGGGTATCGAAGATGAAAGAGCGCAATTACTGGGAGAGGAAAATGTTCGGCAGCAGATGGAATATTGAAGATCATTGTCTGAATCAGAAGGGTAGAGCTGGATAGCCACGTCGCATTCAGTGGTGAGTTGAATTTGTAGGTAATCATAGCAAGAGTCATGGGTCTGACAGTTAACGAAATGTAAATCTGATCACAGTAGGTGATCAGAGTATAGAATACCAAGCTATAATATCCTAAAAACACACCTCTAATTTTCCAGGCCGCCTGGATAATTAGAGGTGTGGTTTGGGCGTGGCCCAGCTCCCGAACCTAAGTTAACACATTAACTCCATTTAAATTTTTTGTTGTTGTATTTTTTTAGCAGCACAAATGCCAAAACAGTGACCACTTCATAGAGGGGTGCAGGGTGCAATACAAGTATTGGGACTGGGCCTCGGTCTTCCTTGAGGTCTCCTCCCAGTGGGATTGGACATGCCAGATGGTTTCCTGATCAGACGCCCAAATAACCTCAACTGGCAAATTGGAAACCCAGTGGTTTTTTACACCTAGAGATAGTTTGTTTTAGCTTTTCTTTTTGTCAAACTGATATGCAATTTTAATATCAGTCAAAGTTAATTTACTAAGAGAAAAAAGTCACCCATAACAACTTAACCGTATTTCCTGGGATTAACCATGTCTTTTTTAAAAATAGGACCTGTATGATAACACGAAGTAGGCTGAAAGATCTAAAAAAAAACAAACAAAAAAAAAAAAACACATATTCTCAAAAGAGGCTCAGATCTAATACAATCCTTGAACAGATGACAAAGTGAATGACATCTATCAGCCTGTAAAAGATTACATCAGTTGGGTCTCCACCAAGCCACAGTTAGTCATTGTCCACAAATTTTGATAATTTTTTGCCCTTACTGCTTGTGTTAATTGATAAAGTCCTGATCATTGTATAAGTTTTTCTGATGGCAGGCTGTTCTTTATCCTCCAAGTAGAAAACCTGCCAAGAGGCTGGGAAACCTCACAGGACTGACTGAAATTGGGCATTTCCCAAATAATTTAATATTACCGACAGCACATCAATGCAAAAGAAAAGTATTATTTGTACTGTATGTGTAGAATTCAAAATCCTTAATCAAGAAATAAAAAATAGATACTGAATACAAAAGAAATAAAGTCTGAGGCCCGTTTCATTCATTCCTGTTGTCTCATCATTTTGGCTGATCCAGCCCTCGCCCCTTGTAAGTAAGATAGGATTATTGAAAGACAAAAGACCCTGTAAATGTAATGATAAATCACCAGAAGCAATTACATTCCTTTTTAATGCTGCCAGCTGGAGCAAATCATCATTTTGTTCACACTGGGCTAATTTTGCTGATGTATTTTGAATTAATGAGTCTGTCGCAATATACAAAATCACATCATCTGCTAAGGAATTTCCTGTTCCTCAGTCACTGAAAAACAAATTTGGTTCCATTACTGCCAACTAGGATGGGAAAAAAGTGTCTGGATGTTTTTAGAATATTATAGCTTGGTATTCATATTGCTGTTAGGTGTTCAGGAAGTCTCTCAACAAAAAAGGGCTTTAGTGTAGGCATCCAGCTGCTCCTCCCACAGCACTTCCTCTGTTTTTGGGGCTTCCACCTATGGAAGCTGGCTGTCTGAGGGTCGCCTAGCTGCCTGGCTGCTTATGGAACACTGGCCATGAGCTCTCCTTAGAGCAGGTAGGGGAGGGGTGTTTCCTTATAACACAATTTTCTCTCTGGTTCTCCCAGGAGGTAGGAAAAGACAGATCAGAGGTTTTACCATATCAAATCGGGCAAATTTGTCTTCATATGAAATTGATTTCGTCATGCTTCATCATGACCACGCTGCGCCATT
>NW_015116832.1:6734-7407 GCF_001443285.1 Poecilia latipinna | reverse complement strand
CTTTGATTCCTTGTGATGTCTTCCTCTCATTCTGGCGCGTAATGAAGCCACTTCTTGACAATTTTGCTGCAGTCCTCAAGACCATATCAAATCGGGCAAATTTGTCTTCATATGAAATTGATTTCGTCATGCTTCATCATGACCACGCTGCGCCATTATCTCAGACTTTTATTATACGTTTTGAGTGGCCAGAAATATTTTTTGTGTGAAATGTCCTGCTCTTTTTTATTAATGTTGTAGTTTCCTGTACCACAGTGGTCAACATAACTGGTAAGTAGGTAATCAGGAGAGGTTGGACCACTTTATTCATGGGCTGCACAGCACAGTGGAGAAAAACAGTTTTGCTTCAGTCCCGCATATCTATCAAAAGTCAGGCTTAGTGAAGAAGTGGCCAAGCTGCTGGCTAACGAGGAAAAATGATAGGAGGAAGTGAAAGTGAATTGGTTTTTTTCTATTATCTGGTACAGCACATCAGATGGTGACTTTGAGATCAGGTAAAAGAAAATAAATATATTGATGCTGGATACTGCCAAGTGTGCGATGCTTATGGACATTTTCCAACACAACCAGAAGAGGCAGCTGGTAATGGGAGTTACAACATTTAATTTTCCTTTGGGATCAATTAAGTATTTTTTAAATGAAAAAAAATAAAATTCCCCTCTCACCCTCCATG
>NW_015116832.1:0-2710 GCF_001443285.1 Poecilia latipinna | reverse complement strand
GGGATGTACAAAGGAAAGGTGTGGTAAAGGTACATCCACATTGTTTTGTGCGCCGCACTTTTCTAAATGTTTCTGTACGCAAAGTTTTAGTGTGAAAACTGTGCAGTCTTTTTTGCATGAGGCCCCTGGTCTTTTACAGGTTCTAGAAAGATTTAAATCAACCTCATGTGTACGGAACCAAACAACAGATTACACTCTGTCATTGCATGTTTAACAGCCAAATGTAAAAAAAACTAATTGCACTTCATAATTCAATATTTAGTAGAACCACATTTAGCTCCAATAACTTGAAGTAACTATTTTCTTTGTGCACAGCTCTCCAATGCTTTGTTTAAACAGCATCTCTAAAAATATTTGCTTATCCCAAAAAATTGTGTTTACACAACAGCAGAATGATGCTCCACATGCAGTGAAAAGTCCAGTTAGCATAAGAAATGATACTGTGCGCATGCCAGGCCTGTAGGAGGCAATAAAACTTTGAACTTTCTGATCCAGACAGATGTCTTTGTAACCCTTTGGTTGCATAAAGCAGTTATTTAAGGTCCCTAAATGGCTCTGGTACAGAAGTGCATGTATGATCTGGTACATCTAATTGTTGGCTGCATATATCTTCCAGAAAGAGCAGTTTCTGCTTTAACATACCAAATAATCTTTTGAGGTGTTGCAGCACAGAGTCAACATGGAGGCCCACCATTGTTTCTGGTGTGCTGTGTGCAGGTGACAGCCTGGCCTGAGTGACGTGACTCATGTCATAGTTTCCAGTTGTTTTTGATTTACATGGACATGACTCCGGCCTTAAACATCAGGACAAAACACAAGACATTTGCTTTTTAATGTCCTGGGATTGTGATGTACACAGGGCCTGAAGGTTTCTGCACAACATGTCAATCAGGTCATTAGGCCTGGACTTTGACTGGGCCACTGCAACATCATGTTTCTTTGTTTTTTCAGTCATTCTGTTGCAGAGTTCCTGCTGTTTGAAATAATTGTCTTGTTTATGATGGAGTCAAGACCTCGATAAGTGCGACAATAATAATTGTTCTGATGATAAACAGTCTCAACCGAAGAGACTGTTAAAACTACTTGATCACATTTGTTTAATATGATTGTGTCAATGCTGCAGGTAGTAAGGCTGTTTATATGTGGATTATCCAGTGCAAAGTGTAGAAAACAAGTTCTCAGCAGTTCTGGGTAAAGTCTCAAGTCTAACTTTAAAGGTAAATCTCATGATATGGAAATAGGCTGATGTCATGGTTTGTGTTTTCCTCATGCAAACAGGGGGCAGCAGTCTGACTCTGACGACAGGGTGTTCTATAAAACATACACTATCATAACCACATGAGGGAAACCATGAAGGAGAAACGCACAATCAGAGTTGGATGAGGAAGAAGAACAGCACAGTGTGAGTATTCAACCCTTTCTTTCTCAAAACATTAAAATGCATCACAGCCAACATCTGGTCTTCAGTCTGTCAGAACAATAATCATAGAAGCTAAATAGACCTGTGATCACAGGAAAAGCGTTCTTGTTACTGTTCCATCTGCCAAGTTATAGCTGCGTCCAGTCTCCTTCTGTTATGTCTCTTAATATAGTCAAATTTACATCTGCACAAGACAATAACTGTTTGTTTTAGTCATTGCACAAACATATTTCCTGCTACAATTATATAATGAAAATTAGCTGAAAGTGACAACTTACTTTCAATAGAATGTGTTTTTAATTCAGATTAGAGAATAGTTTATGTTTCTAACCTTATGGAGATCAGTGCTTCAGGTAGGTGGCAAATGCAACAGAAAACCAAAATTATAGATGCCTTTTTAAATAAAAAATAACTTGAGTCAGGAACCCAGAGCATGCCACCAGGTAACTGGAATCATTCTCTGTTAAACATTTTTCATGGCAAGAAAAGCCGTTCTTCACCTGCTCAGTTAACTTTGTTACAGAAAGTGAATCATTGCTGATCTGAAACCATGTTCTTCAACATTTTTTGCAAATAGAATTTCAAAAAAGACTCCCGAGTATTTATATTCATCCCTTTGAAAAATACTCTATAGAATCACTTTCAGCTCAGTGGCATTGAAATGAGAACATTTGGTATATCATTTTCCAAATACCAATTTTCATTCTGGTCAAAGTTTAGTTCAGTTTTGGTTTCATCTGACCAAAACTTTCTTCCCCATGTTTGATGTGATGCCTTTATGGCTGCTTGTTAACTGCAAATAAGAATTTTTCAGGGTTGCTTTTTCTGACACACCTCCATAACATCAGATTGTCCTCTCAGCAGATTCTACACAAAGACAGACAGTGTTTAACGAAGCTGAAGTTGGTTTCCAATTCCTGCTTCCAATAGCTAAAGGGTGATTCCACTTAATTTTTCACTACTTTCCGCTACTTTCTGCATCTTTAGTCAACTCTAATTTAAAAACTACTACATCTAGACACTTCAAACCTGGACTAGATTATTCTTCTCTAATAGCAGAATATTTAAAACCATGTTTGGGATTTGTGAAACATTTTCCTGATTTGTGAAAACTCAATAAAGTTTGAAAATCACAATTTTTTAGCATTTGGATCGCCATAGATTTACTCTAATTAAAAACCTACAACTCCTAGACTCTTCAAACCTGGACTATATTATTCTCCCCTTTAAGCAGAATATTTAAAACCATGTTTGGGATTTGTGAAACTTTTTTCTGATTTGTGAAACTTT
>NW_015116831.1:27400-28246 GCF_001443285.1 Poecilia latipinna | reverse complement strand
GTGTAAATATTTTTATCTGAAAAAATGTTATTTTTTGAATGTGAGGTAAAACATTCATTCATCATTCACTTTAACCCTCAGCCCCCTGTGAGTATCCCCCCGAACAGGTGCCCTCACAGAGGGTAACGTTTCGGACGAAACATTACTCCGAATCGTTCGCCAGTTGAACATCGGGGGCGAGCGGGTTAACGCCCCTGGGCAGATCGCCAGCACATCCCAGGGGGAACATAGAGACAGACAACCATGCACACACATTCACACCTAAGGAGAATTTAGAGGGACCCCAATTAACCTGACAGTCATGTTTTTGGACTGTGGGTGGAAACCCACGCATGCATAGGGAGAACATGCAAACTCCATGCAGAAGCGTCCGGGCCGGGAGTCGAACCCACAACCTTCTTGCTGCAAGGCAACAGCTCTACCAACTGCGCCAACTGTGCAGCACGCTATAAATGCCTAAAAATACTTTTAAGTCTTATAATAATTACGTCATGAGGGAACACGTGACGCAGCTCGGACCCTGTGACGTGTTTGACCCATTCCATTCTGTTCTATGTGACAACACCGCCCTCTGGTGGTCTTGTTTTGTTCCTCCTACTCATGGACTTTCACTGGCGACATTCTGTTAAGTTCTCTCCGCTGTTCTGATTTGCTTGATGACTTTCAATTGCCCCTTTTCCACCGGCAATAGAAACAACCCGGTTCGGCTCGGCTCGGCTCTATTTCGGAGTGATCGCGTTTCCACCGGCCCTTCTTGGCTCTGTAGCAGGGTGCCGCCTCCTGGTGGTGGGGATGGGGGTGTAGCGGACGCAGAATAGTGACATTTGTCGAATATCAGTGACGTTC
>NW_015116831.1:6045-21852 GCF_001443285.1 Poecilia latipinna | reverse complement strand
GGACCGGTACCGGTCCACGGATCGGGGGTTGGGGACCACTGATCTAGAAAACACTTGAGATGTTTATGATGTAAATATTTTTCATACTGTGCATGTGTTGGGACGAGGGAAATTAAATGTACAAGACAAAACAACTTATATTTGCAGAGTTATAGAACTTTTTCCACAGTTAATGATTGCCTGGTATAACTGGGATTGACTTCAAAAATTAGCTAAACTATTTATCTTTGTTCTCTGATTGAACAAAGATAAAAACATGAAAATAATAAAATCACTTACCACTGACAACTAAATAAACAAGAATTAGAAAACAAATAAAAAAAGTATGTGTGCTGTGTATTCGATAAATGAGTGCAATCTGCAGATTTTATTAGAATTATTAAATTAAATTCAGGTATTAAGTGGCTAATCCAACAATCCTCTCTGTTCACTTAAAAATATTAAGGTCAAGACCGCTTAATTTTTATCCATGGAAAACCAATAAATCTAAATTGAGAAACCTTTAGGTAATAGTGACATTATCTCCAAAACTCAGTCAACACCAATGTGGTTCTGTGCCGTTACAAATTTTGCAGATGTTTCATTACCATTTACTGGTACCCTAAAAAAAAAAAAAAAAAGTTCTCAAATACTTCCTACAGCATGGATGCTTCATGTAATTATAGCGAAGGCGCAAAAATGGCACCGCTGCAGGTGTTTGCCATTGTTTCTGGCATCACTTGCCTCACAGTTCTAACACTCCCAAATCATCTCCAGCTGTCACAAAAAAAAACAACAACAAAAAAACACAATCCTTCACTCAGATCAAAGAATGCAGACCCCTGTTTCAGCCGGAGAAGCCCTGAGTCGTTTCAAAGCAGCACATCTGTTAACAAAGAGAGCGGCTGGGATGAGTGACGGCACATTTTCACTTTGGCTCCGTTATCGACTTAAAAAGATGGATTCTGAGGTAACGCATAGATGAGAGGAAAAGTGGAATGCGTTTGCTTGTTAATCGGGCAGATGTTGTGCGCAACAGATCTAATCGATGGCAAGTTTGCGTTTGCCTACCGAGCCGATGATTTGTCTGTGGCGGATGATCTAGACAGGGAGACTTCCCTGAAAGGAGATGTTTGTCAAGACGCCGCTTCCGCTTCTACTGACGAGGACAGCTGATGGAAAAAGTGGGACGTACTGGTTCCACAGAGGAGAACTGTAGATGGGTGATGTGCAGTTTTTATCACAAAACCTGCGGTGCGACAATAGTAAAAGTGGCGATCATTTTCATTCTGTCACAGTTGATAACGCCAACAAACACAAGAAATGTTCAAAAAAGAAAACTCATGCATACAAAAAGAATTTAACTTTTTTAGCTGCATTATTCCACTAAAAAAAAAGAAAAAAAAAACAGAAATCCAGTGCAATGAACTGCCTTCAGAAGTCATTGAATTAGTAAATAGACTGAACTTGTTTGAACTCGAATGGCATAAATAAAGGTATTCTTTCCCATAAAACTACAAAATACAGGCTTTTTATGATCTCTCCTTTGCAAGAGATTGTTATTCAGAAGCAACATGGTTTCTAGAGTGTTTTCTTTATTTTAGTCTAAAACTCAGGAAATTTGGCATGGCTTTGGAGATAACCACAATCCTGAAATCCAGCTTGACTTCTATCAACTTAGATTATTTTATATATATATATATATAATACAGCTGAAAGATAATCTTCAGATTACTGGTCGTCTTGGACAAACTCGGGGGGCAGAAGGAAAAGCTGCATGAACATAAATAGACGGCGGTGGACTGAGGTCCAAGTGTGAGGACTTCGAAGTAACACCTGAAACATCAACCCTGTTCATTTACAAAAGACAGTGCTATTCCAAAACTCATTATGCTAGTTGTCAGAGGAAGGTCAGCAATGTGACATGGTGCTCCAAGCTGCCTGAAGGAATTTAGTGTGGATCACCTTCTGCAACATGCAGAGCTCAATTTGGCCTGTCATCAGGCACGAAGAGGCAGAAATGCATTACCAGCCCGCATAATATGCTTTATTACGGAGCTTATATGCCAGATCACGTTGCTTCTGGGCAATATGAGGAGCAATTACAAGGGCAGGAATGACTAGCTGGTGTGTGTGTGCGCGTGTGTGTATACGCAAATACACCTGCCAGCCTCTACCTCTCAAAGCCATTAAACTACTAATGTGTTATTTTCAAAGTCGCATCCATTTTTAAAATGTTATCACCCCTTGGACATGCACCGCTGCTTGCTGATGATCTTCAGTACAAGGACGTAATCCTTATCTAGGAGCCAGTAAAACATTAGTGCTTTAATACTCACATGAACGGTGATAGACTTCTTCTGAAATAGTGTCTCACACACACACACACACACACACACACACAGTGTTGACTGCTGGTCCCCTTCAGTTTTCTGCTGTGCTGTCACAAATTGAAGTTTCAGATCACAACATTTTTTTTTTCGACCAAACACAACTTGAGTAAGTACAAAAATCAATTCTGAAAATGTGATTTTATTTATTAAAAGAAAAAGCTATCCAAGCCAACTGAGCCTTCTGCGAAAAAGTAATTGGAGCCAAAACCCTAACTGTTTGAGCCACACTTGGCAGCAACGGCTGCCTCCATGCGATCAGCAGTGATATTTATGTTTTACTTTTCATTTATTGCTGTGAAGCAATTTCGACCAACTCTTCTTATTATAATTCAGCTTCACTGGTGCAACTGGAAGCATGAGTCACTTGTTTAAGGATATCCTACTGAATTTTGATCAAATTCAAGTATGGACTCCTCGAACTTGACCGCTTGTCAAACTTTAGTTTTTTTTTTAGTTTTTTTTTTATACATCATGAGGTGGGCATGAAGATTTCAGCTGCAGATTATTACACTAATAAGTCAACAGAATATTTTCCCCCTAAGTGTAGGGGATTATTGTGATGTCTTTTTGTTGTTGTTGTTTTTGTTGTGCTTATTTTTGGGAAATATGAAATGGGTCTTAGTGTTCTTTTAGGTCAGTAATAATTTTTGGTTTAAACTTTCAAATTTTTGCTCAGTCTTCTTTGATGCTAAGTCAATGAATACTGATCCTAAGTGATGCAAGTGAGGCCGTCAGTTCTTCGGTTGGAGTTGTGGGTTCTCTTATGCCCACCTCGATGAGTCACTGGCAGCAGTCAGTGACTCGTCATTATCGGTGGCAACTGAAACTGCACCAGTAATGTGGCGACTCAAACTTGGAAGAAATGATGCATCAATTAAACTCTTCCTCCTCCTGTCTTTGTATCTTAACAACTTTCCTTAAAGGTGACTCATTATGCTTCCTTGAACATGTTTATAAAAAATGTTTTGCACCAAACTCTAAACTCGGTTCTTTACAGAAGAAGTTTAAAAGGGCTAAACTTTTTTTTTTTTTTAATTCCTTTTATGGCGCTATGGTAGTCATTACACTTTCTGCAAAAATTCCAGACATTAGCAATTGCTTTAATACATCTGGTTAATGTCTTGTACTTCAGAGGATTTAGTGAAAACTGACACCAAAATCGATGAGGTTTTTCCATTAATGCATTTAGGATACGACTCCAAAACGCCCCGTAACGTTGGCAGGAGCTGGCTTTTATGCTCCACCTGGAAACCCAGCATTTAACTCCAACCCTGCTTTCCCCTAACACAAGATAGAAATATGCTGTGTGATTTCAGATAAGAAAACAACACAAAAGGCTAAATCAAATATTCATTCAGGGTTCCCCGTTGATTGGTAATCTCCTGTTTTCATTTTGCCGTCGTCCCTCCTTCCATCTCTTATTCCCCATGCTCTCTTGCTCCCTGGTCCTGTCGGCACGCTCTTTCCGCTGTAATCATTCTGTGGATGTACAAAGAAAGAGAGGGGATGATGCCTCAACAAAGGCGCACTGCTATTTGCTACATTGACGGAGTAACTGTCGACGCTTATCGCTCTGTTTTCAGGAAAGTGTTTGTGTACTTGTGCGCGCTTGTTCATTCGTGTTCCTTTATTTACCCAAAAAGAAGTACAATCGCATAAACAGCAATTCAATTTTCTCCTTTATCTTTTAGATTGGTATCAATTCAAGATTGTACTGCACAATCAAAATGACAGGTTCGGGGAGTCAGAAGGAAATAATGGCTATAAATGATTTGCCAAAGGAGCTGGTCTGCTGGGAGCTCGCTGCACCCCTGTTCTTGTTAGTGCTGTGAATCTGAAGGATTTGGATTTGTGTCTGGCCTTTTGCTCTGTATGAACATGTTTCCTGATTGCTGAATCACAACACACACACACACACACACACATGCACACCAGCTGGGCTGACCTTCTGCTAACAGCTTAACAACTAATGGGAAGGACTCCAAATCTTTAAATTGTTTTGTCTTCCAGTCTCTATCCATATACAGAATAAATCTGCGAGTCATTAATGTAAACAAAGGAGTTCTTTATGAAACAGAACGACGCACAAATCATACTTGCTTATCAGGCATTACAGAATAGTTGATGTAACCAAAACGTAACGCTTGTACGCTTGAGTATTGCACACCTTAATCAAGTGCATAGCAATATAATTCAAGTATTTATTTATGTCAGCTGTGATTTTGTTTTTGCCTCGAATCAATGAGTTTGTCCACTGTTATCATCCACTGTACATAAAACACTAAATACTTAGCAATGAACGATGGCAAACGAAGCCCTCTGTTCCTCTTTGAAACTAGAGGAATTTTTCACTGCCAAGAATTAGGCCTCATACTCTGCTCACATATTATTGCTATTCCTCTTATTCTGCCTTCATTGCCCACGTCCCCTAAGGTAATTACAAGGAGTTTCAGACAGTGGTTCTGGAGACATGGGATTCTCTTCCAATCAATATTCTCCAGATCAATTGCTGTAGACCAAACTAAACATGCTGCCTCAAAAGAACAGAACAATTAAAAGTCAACACAAGGAAAAAAAAGAAGAAAGAAATCTACAGGCACTAATATGAATCCCCTCATGCACACAAAGGCATAACCATACATAAATTACATGAGTACCGTAGGACAGACGTGAATGGCATATTCCACTCACATGCATGAGGCAACGTGCTCAAACAGTGGAAACTCAAGGAGAAATGGACAAAAGAACAGATTTGCACACATGCACATAGAAGTGAACGACGGCCCCGCAGAGCGTAAGAGGCAAGTGTCACATTGCAGGGGTGTAAAACCTACAAATATTTGAAAGCATGACGCATAAAATATTTTTTTTTTATTTTTCCAAGCACATGAGTAATTTGCGGAGCTTTTACTCCACAACTAAATTAATTAAAGCCCTAGCAGCAAAACCTTTCAAAAACGAAGAAATAAAAAAAAATATATAGGCTATGTATATATGATATTCTTTTGAGGTGGTTTTACTTGTTTGCCTCTATCAGTACAAGATTAATTTGCTCTCTCCGGTAGATATTTTCCACGTCCTTAAGCACATGGTCTGATTGTGCACGATTACTTTAATATATTGACTTCATTATCCTGTTGTGGGTGAACTAACTGCAGACATAGTTTGGAAAATCATGTTGACAGATAATCATTGCGTTGAAGTTAATCCCCAACAAGTTAAATGGATACTGATGCTGATCGTGAGGAGAAAAGTGAGCCATCACAACCCTTGAAATGCTAATATACAAAGTGGGCTATTCTGGTAGCGTTGTTGGTGAAAACATGTTCACATGAGATCAGAATTGAAGAAAACGGGTTTATGAATCTGACAAGAATTTGAATCTTTTGAGTCATATTTGCTTGTGCCTGTGGTTTATGACAGAACACTTTCAGATTTCCTCATAGGGTGCTGGTCTGGTAGGTCTCCTATCAGACAACATAACTCCCATCTACCTCCTCTCCAAAGGTAAATCTCCATATTAACTTATTGAGCTCAGATCTGAGCTGCAAACTTTACTATCGCTACTTGTATTTGGGGTGGGTATTATGTTGTCCTTTCTTTTGTGCCATGGTTTGGCATTCCAGACATTTTTCTCTCATACTTTTTTTCTTGATTTCCATGAAGGAAATGACAGTAGCCAATATGAGATACAAAGCTGAAAAGCTGCAAAGGGAAAGTTGTAGAAATGTAAAGCTGATCTGACAATGAAGTAGGAAAGAGGATGATAAGTGTGAGTTGATAAAAGCTTCATACCATGTTTAATACAGGGTGGACCTATGGAATCAAATCAAGTCACTGCAAAAAGGCAGACCTTCATTCCAAGCACAACGAATATTTTGATGTTTTCTACTCAAAGGATTATGCAGGAAAATCGTCCAGAAATTCATAAGGAATTTGAAAATGCAGAAATGTTGTGTATGACTGTGCATCCCCATGTCCATATATATTTATGTCTAAGCTTATGTGCCATTAGCATCACATGCACACACACACACACACACACACACACAAGCCACACATCCTCATCTGAGTACGAAATGCCGGAAGACTCAAGTGGAATTCCTTAAATCTTAATTGGAGTAAGTAACAACGAACCAACATTTACCTGAAGTTCCAGCAACTTCTATGGAAAATATTTTCATATGACATCGTATAAAAACCAATAATTGTCTTTCTTCATGCAACTTAAGCAATACAAAACAGCATAAACGCCTATCAAAACATAATTCTTAAATAGCCAGTTTTCTTTTACAGATGCAAAGGCACGTGTACTGCACGTGTGCACAGGTACACAGAGACAGTGAACTTTATGTTCTGGCGACTGAATGCCTGAAAGTCTGTAATGTATTGCTGAATCCTGCATATGCGCAGCTGGATGCTGGGAACATACTCTTATATGGATCTAAATATAGGAACTCTTCTCTTTCTGTGGGTGGACTCTCTCTTAGTCTCTCCCTTTATGTCTGACTGACTCAAATACACACAGACACAAACATATCACTAACCACTCAAGGTTATCACAACTTTGGTCTCACCCAACTTGCACATGCGTGTACGTGCGAGTGCATGTGCGTGTGTGTGTGTGTGTGTGTGTGTGTGTGTGTGTGTGTGTGTGTGTGCCTCATAAGGGACTCTATTTGAAGTAGGGCAGGCTGGAGGAAAGTGGGGCGACAGGAGGGCTGGAAGTGAGCCCAGTCAGAATATCAATAATGGATAAACATGTTGCCATCAGGAGGGACTGAAGGAGATGTGGAGAGAGTCAGAGGTCCTGGGAGAAAGGGTACACAGTTAGGACAGAGGTGCAAAAGAAGAGCAAAGAGATCAAGGAGGACGCAGAGAGTTCGACAAACTACTAAGTGGAGGATGACAGTAAGTGGAGGATGACTGCTAAGCTTGACATTAGCTTAGCAGTATTTTACTCCACAAAATCAAGGCAAAGACTGTCCATGCCAATAGTCAATTCAGATTTATCTTGCAAAGGATTACCGCTGCTGTAGTGATATTTTTTTATGTCTATGTTTATGTGTGTCAGAGTTCAGTCTGGAAAGCAGAACAAAATAAGATGGGTAATGTTAAAAATAATTGCACAGGAATTGTGAACAAGTCCTTATGTTAGCTTAAATATAACTAATCATCTAACGAATCATGTAAGAATAAAAAAAGTGGAAAAAAAATTCAATACCAAATACCTGGAGTTCAGACCAACTAGATAAATGTAGAGAAAGTGTCACTCTTGGCAGATGTGTAGGTAACAACCCTGACCAATGAAGCTGCACAGACCAATGCAGACACTTGGCAGGTAGCTTATGCATTGACGCCTTGACACCTCTGACGTGCAGCAAAGGTCAACGAGCCGGGACTCAAACCTGTGATCTGTACTTTACTCCTGCACCACCGCTGTGCTCATGCTACTTTGCTATTCCACTATATTCAGGAGAACATTTTACAACTACCTGGGCTCAAATTGTGACAGTTTGAGGCCAGATCTTGAGATGAGACAATGAAGGCTTTAGAAAAAGCTGAGGTAGCTTGAGACATTACTGAAGTTCTGTGGTCTTGTGATAAAGTCTGGAGTCATCAGAAATTCGGAGACACTCTTTGGAGGTGTGCGCTTCTAAACATGGGGTTGGGGCTATCGTAAATACAGAGATTACACAGGCCCTTGAGCCCCTGAAGCTATTATCTAAAGTACTGTTGAGGCTGGATGAGTGGCAACGGACATAACATAAAGAGGTATATAGACCATGGAGGTAATGTGTGGAGTGGTAATCCTCAGACACTGAAAATATGTGCAGACATTTGCAGTCACCACTAACTACATATGTTTCCGTAGGTTTATTTAATCATCTAAAGATTTAGGTAAACATGGACGTTAACACAAAATACCTCAAAGCCTGACCAAAAAGCTACATATCGCTAAAGTAAAAGTAGGCACACTGTTAGCAGATCTGCTGCTGATAACAAGTAAGCGACTTAGTTTCAGTGAGAGGTCAAAAATGAAATACCCCAGCTTGACAGCATGGAGGACAACCTGACGAGAGAGAGAGAGGTTTGGCTGGCGTTCCAGACGCAATGCACATCAACGAGGAGGGATTACGAGGCAACGCAGAGGCATGTTGTCTTCATAAAAAGAGGGAGAACCTGGAATAGAACCTCAGGATTGACAGCTGTTAAGAGTTAAGGCATTATATGGGCCCTTCGGCTGTGGTTGTGGTCGTGAAGATCTACATGAAGCAGCTTGAGTCCAGGTTTTTGTGACTGAGTAGACAGCTGAGTCTGTGACCATTAGGTGATCTTGGGTGGTTATTTGGAAGCTGACAATGAGGAGTCCAGAGACTGCTGCTGTGAGAACAGCCACAACATGAGGCATGAGGAAACATAGAGTTTGGATGTAATGCATGGAGTAAGAATCCTCATTCACTGAAGAGGTATTAGTGTTCGGACCACTGGAGGTTGAAGAGGCACTGTCAGTCACTCGTGGAGATGGAAAAGGCATTGGTACTTGGAACTTCATAGACCAAAGATGAAGTTCAATTGCAGCAGACTTCCCACTCAAGGCATAAAGGCCAGTCTAGTCTAGAGCCCTTGTGGAGCCCCACTTTTTCTCACCTTTTATCAAGGATTTTAACTTACCTGGCCTGACAGAACGTCAGTGCACTTTGAGGGTCTCTCCTGCTAGCTCCATCATTTTTGCCAGATCCTTTTGTGACATTTTGTTGTATGGCACATAAATGCAGGAAAGACGAGAAAAGGCAGGCCAAATGCATAAAAGTTCAAACATTAACTAAATAAAGAGAAAATCAATGTGGAAAATTGTGGCAATTGGTGCTTTTTCTCTATTTTGTCCCTTTTTGTAAGTAAAGTGTGTGCAATTCAACAACTTCCATCCATATGAACCCTTACTGTGATGGTAATACCTTTGTAATCTCCTGGTCCACTTTTCACAAAGACTTTGAGACTGATGGCTAGGTTAGGGGAAGTGGAGGAGGGCCTGGGATGACAGGTCGGGGGTGGGTGGTGTAGGGGTGGTTTGAAAATGAAAGAAAGTGAGGCTGAGTTTTGAACTTTGGCATTTTTCATATTTAAGTTGACAAAGCGGTGTGAAAGGTGAGCCATCCAGCAGTGTTCCAAATCCATTTAGCCCGAGGTAAATGATGAAAATAGGATGCACGGGCTCTACTCTGCACGCCATTGTCACCCCTGATTCATATTTATGCAGCCTCTAGCAGAAAATCAAGTAGGTGTATGTCTTGAGAGTGTGTAAAAAGTTATTTTTGCGTGTGTCTGGCTGTGTGAGCGAGAGGGGAAAGAAAGAGAAGAGAGCGCTCAGAGGTTTTCTCCTAAAGGGCTCACTTTTGTTTAAATGTTGGCTCTTGAAACCTGAGCTCCAGTGTGTGTGAATATGTGTGTGTGCAGTCATAAATATACATTTGCATGTATGTGGTTAGACCCGTTACTGATCAGGCATTTTGCTCTCTCTTGTAATAATTCACCCAAGACTTTTTTTTGTTTGCGCAATTGAACATTTCCAGGTAACTGTGATGGCTCGCCGCTCGCGGCAACTCAGCTGTGTCCACTTTCTTGTGATCTGACGCAACGTAAAAAGTCGTGATCACGGACAACACAATGTGCTTCTTGTTGTGCGACATGTTGATTCAGCACTGTTAAAAGCTCCCCAATAATGCAATACATATTTATTCTTAAATACACTGATAAACTCTTCATATCAAGGGTAAGGAGGAGTGTATCTGATTGTGCCAGCATGTGTGTATACTGACAGCTTACCTCAGTTTTTATCCCCGTGAACAAGCCTCTCTATTATTCCTTCCTTAATGATGCTAATTAGACTGTTCCCTTTAATTAATCTGTCCTTGATTAAGCTGGTGTTTGTCTCTGTGAGATTTCATGGTGGCTTGTGTACGCCGATGTGTGTGTGTGTGTTTGCGGCCAGTGAAAATCACCGATCCAGACACTCCGCTGCTGGGTGGTTGGAAGCAAAATGCGTGGCCAAGTTTGGCTGTAGCATGTAGAGTTCTGATCAGTGACCTCTAGAAGCAGATCGGCAATTATCAAGGCAGAGAGACTACAAGTGGAGTAGTCGAATAGCTTGCAATTAGCCAAGAGGAGTGACAAAGAAATTTGAGAGCAAGAAAAGTCTGATCTCAAGATGCATCAGCTTCATTTTACTTCAATAAAATCTTTTACTTGTTTTCTACGCTTCATCTCGTGTCTCTCTAGGCACCACCTAAAACCCCGATCACATCTCGGTCCACTTCAGCAGAGAAAATGAGAGAACGTTTCTGCCTATCGACTTTCTGTTTTCTCCCTGTAATTGTTGCCATACAGAATAATTAAACTTCATTGTTCTTTCCTTAACTCGCTCTATGTTTTCTTGCCACTTTTGTTCCCTGTTATTTGCGAGTTGTAAAGTCATTATATCGCAGCGTGTGCCCGCGAGACAGCGCACTCCTGATCCTCTGATGAGACAGGCAGGGAGGTTGACTATAATGAAATGGAATACATTACGCGATGCAGGACGCCACAGGCTTGGGCCGTTGAAGAGACCTGCTGCTCCCGCATAAAGCACCAAAAGCTTCATATGAAATTCCACCGACGTAACGGGAGAATTTACTCATCCTGCCTTCGCTTCGTCTTCACTGGCTCATATGAGCGAGCCTGGGGTCCTGTGATCATCCTGCACTGTTGTTTCTACTCCCAGGAGAAGCTGCAGGGGAACATTCCCAAACTTCCATTTATTAACAGCTACAAAATATAATGCAATACTCAAGATGATTAAAATACCCTTTTTTTTTCCAGTAAAATTTCAAAGAGAGACTTTCAAAGAAAAAGTATCTCTTTCTAAAAAAAAACTAAAAAAACATGCTTTTAGTTCCCTTCTTACATGAAATGAAAGAAAAGGTAATATGACAGATGTACAGCAGTGACAGTCTCACCCTGTCTTCTGCATTTTTAAAGTAAAAAATGTTGTGTGTGTGTGTGTTTGTTTACCTTGTATGCCTGGGAAGACTTGCAGATGTCCCCGTTGATATTCAGCAGTGCTGAGAACATTTGCAGCACACATAACCTGGATTTCAGTTCAATCTGATTTTTATTAGTTTACCCTCACTACTACATATTATGTTTGACAGATTTAACTCAATGTATTGAGATAAAATGGTATTTGCGATGTAAAGGCGTTGGATTAGGAAAGTCTGACGTAAATTTTAGCAACAGCGGTATTTTCAGTCAGATTTAAACACCTTGCCTTCTACATCTTACTACTAGCCAGTGAACTTCTACATTTAATACGTCTTTGTCAAAGACACAAAAAAGTAAAGTATTTTATGAGCAATACTTATCTTCCGCTGAGGATGCACACTTTTTTTTTGTATCAGTCAGTAGTTCAGCAGAATTAAATTAGAGTTTAAATCCCAAAGAAACGCTACTAAACATTTACAAATAGGCTTAGACACAGAAAGGAGGAGGAATAATATTTCATAGATATGAAAAGCTAAACAAACATTTGTTGAAAAGGACAAGTTCAACATGGGATAAAGCACTGTTACCAGCTTTTATGTTGCGCTGATATGAGATAAAAGCAAGATGCTATAATAACTATTAATAACTCTAAGACACAACTAGATAACAAGTTTTACATAGTTAATGCTTTGCGGTTTACCTTACCGCGAATAACTTGATTATTTGATTTGGAACACATCTAAAAGATGCAGGGTTAATGGCCCTTGAGTGGAGCTTGAAATCCCTTAACGACAGGATGTAGATTCATCACTATAACTTTTGGCTTTCCAGTTACTTTTATGTGGTTTTGAGATTCTTGTAACATCTGTGAAGGAATATTTCAAGGTCTTTTTGATAGGCCAGTGCATTTCACACTTATTTTTACAACCAGCTTGTAAAAAATAAGGATATGCACAAACAAGAGAAACAAAAAACCCACTCTTCCAACCGGGACTATGATTTTTTTTTTTTTTTTTTTGCCGACCGTAAACTTGCCTTCAGTGTGCCTGCATTTGTTGTTGGCACAGCTTAAATGGCATCTTTTTGTGCGTTTTTCCCAAGTTCAGAACGGATAAAGCCAAACAAACATACACACAGAGATAAGGAAGAGCAGTTGGCGTTTAAATTTAGAGCAGCACGTGAACAAAAATAAGGAAGAGCTTCAAAGAGCAAATGAATGAAAAAAAAAAATAAATAAAAAATTGCAGTTGCTTAGGAAGGTGCCCCCTCTGCAGCCACCGTTCTGTCACAAAGTGAAGGAAGCAGCATCACAGCATCAGCATACAAACACCGCAGTAATGAAGCCCCGGCAGTCCTGGGCTCTAACCACACAGACCTATCCATCTCCTCCATGCATTATTCACCGCACACAGCCATTTTACCGCCCTGCGCACCCGGCAAAGATTGGTTCCACTTTTTATTTATCTGTTTTCATCCCCCTCCCTCCGTTCCCTCCTCCTTCCTTTCTCCAGCTTTTCAATTAAATTAAGGCAAGCGGGACACTAAATCCATGCAGCAGAGGCTACCCACATGACAATTAGACTGTCAGCTAGAAAGAGGAAGGGAGGAGAGATGAGATAGTGAAGACAGCTCAGGTAACCTGGCAGCGCTGGAATGCTCATTTAAAAGGAGCGAGCCACGGGGCAGGCTATATGCAGCATACGTTAGGCTTTCGAATCAATCTGGTTTATCTGGGGAGGTCAAATTCTAGCATTTTTATTTCACTTAATTTATTCAAAACATGTTGCAGTGACTGAAAAACATGTCCGCGTTACCTGAATCTAAATCTACACTAATTGAAAACTATTGATTGTCCCCACAATAGTTTTTCTGTGGCACTGCCAGATTAGCGGGTTTTACTTGATAACCATCAATTACACCTCAAATCTGAAAGAGGCTGTGGGGTTGGCGTCAGTAGCTGCAGATGGCTGCAGGTGCACCTAATAAAACCAATAAATTTGGAAGCTAATTAGTGACCATTTAGAATAGGTCAGGTTCACTTCATTAGAGATCATTCGAATGGGAACATAATAGCTGGCTGCTCAGTTTGAAAGCGCAGAGATACTACAGGCAGACAAAACACGATCAGGATGAATAAACAAACTGAGATTAGCAGAGAAAGTAGAATGAGAAAATCAAATTCATGTAGTTATTTCTTGGAATTAGCTGATCTATCCGATATATGAGCAACCCATTTGTTATTTACCTGATGTACTCAGAAGACTTCAGTGGCTAGTGATGACCTACTTTCTTCTTTTCTACTCAGTGCCTGTAATTACAATTTTTAGCAAGATAAAAGTGATGGTTGAACTGGATATTGTTGTTTGTCACTGCAAACAATATTAAAATAAGAACCAACAGGGAATCTCCAAAAGTAAGAGAACTTTTTGGGGGAGGTATTCTTCCTGTAAAATGTTCTGTCCTCATCCAGTCCAACGTTATTGGAAAAAAAATATATATATTATTTTTTTTCTTACCAGACCATGTTCATTTTAAACGCTGCATCAAAGAAATTGAATCCTTAGCTACCGATGCTATAGCTAGGTCCACCTTTTTACGATATGGGTAGTAGGTAATTATGTCATGACTGCAGCACATAACCTTGCAAATTCTGTTGGTTTTATTTTTTTATTGGAAATGTTTACAAATCTTAAAATTGCCCCTAGGTGTGTGTGTGTGTGTGCGCTTTGTTGTGTGTCTGTGTTGCCCTGCGACAGACTGGCGACCTGTCCAGGATGTACCCCGCCTCTCGCCCGGAACGTTAGCTGGAGATAGGCACCAGCACCCCTCCCGACCCCACTGAGGGACAAGGGTGTTCAGAAAATGGATGGATGGATGGATGTTTACAAATCTATATATATATTTTTTTTTTCTTTTGGTGTTTGGTCTTATTGTTTCCCATTAGTTCAAATATCAAATGTGTGAACATAAAGAGCATGGGATTTGTTAAAATTGCATTAATATTGTAACATCAGGATATGAACATACCCTGACAGATTAACTGCAACAAATTGTTTTTATGGATTTAAATATTTTTATATATATTTTTACAACCACTAGGGTGTGCTGCGGCAACCTCCATATAAACCTACTAGAGTTGCACAGAACAGTCAACTTCTACCTCATAAAGCACTTTGAGGGTCAAATAATGATTCTGTGCTTAAAATATGTGTATTTGTTGTTTTTTTCGCTCCAAGCCTACCTGAGCAAGGAAACAATAAAACATGACTGTTGACATGACAAATATCACTTGATAAGTTACTAATTTCACTTTCCATGAATGGAAGGACATGATGGCATCACTAGTATGTTTATTTTCATAAAACCTTAGTGTGGCCCTGAACAATCAAAAAAATTGCTTTTACTTTCTGGTTTCCCTGGCAACCTCTGGTGTACATGTTTTCATGTGTTTTTTAAACTCGGAGTGAAATGGATTTTACAAATGTGGGTATTTGGGTTGTTTCCTGTGACAGCTACTGTGATGTTTTTAGCCAAAGACAATTGGGAGTCTGCAGTCATTTCAGGGAGACCGCTGCTTCTAAAATGAGCACAGACGGAGCCCAAACCAAGCAATTAAAGGAAAGGTCAGGCTGCATAGATAGTCACCCATTTTAGCGAAGAGAAAACACACACACACACACACACTCACATTGTGATGTAATTAGAAAACTTAGTATTCTCCTTATCAGAATGGAAGAGGGACCGCACAGAGCAACAAGCAATACAGAGGTGTGTAGCAGCAAGGACACATTCAGAGCGAAGACCGAAATGCAAAAACACATCCTACAAATTTAAGAGTCAGTGTCCTGAGTCAAAGGGCAGCAAGGATGGTGACATTTTACCACTGGACTACAAATGGAATGTGAATGGCAATAAATAGAATCTCCTGCATAATTCCTGTAAGCTGCGGTGAGGTGCAAAACTGGTGAGGCACTGACTTAATCATAATCAGATATACAAATGTAAACCACCTGCATGTTATTGTTTACATAAGGAAATTTTGCGCATGCGGACAACGCTGGAGGGCGAAAAGACCACTGTTTTACATGCCATCCACAGCCGCGCTGCCGCGGTAGAATAATTCCGTTAACTCAATGAAACTTGGAAGTTTAGGAATTATTAATTTCATGTCATGCTCCACAGCAAAAGGAAAAAAAAACTGTTGAAGTACATCTCAAAACCACGTCTTTCTCGCTCTCTACATTGGCCAGGCTACACGCAGACTCGTCGCCATAGCAACTGACAACAACGCCATTAAAAACACTGAAATATTTCTCACACAAAGAGCAGAATTAGTGTTTATAGTTTTAGGCTTAATGTTTATTTAGCAATTATTAATAAGTGATTGCTGTGGTACGAGAAGAAAACTATAAAT
>NW_015116831.1:0-1003 GCF_001443285.1 Poecilia latipinna | reverse complement strand
ATCTATCTATCTATCTATCTATCTATCTATCTATCTATCTATCTATCTATCTATCTATCTATCTATCTATCTAGCGAGAGACAGAGATATAGATATCTCTGTTTTTCTCTCTGTCCAGACAAACAAAAACCAAAATAGTAACAAAAACTAAACAAGTTAGCCTTGAAACAAGTGAATGTTTGAAACAAAATGTTTCAAGTTTTTTTAGTCAGGGTTAGCAAAGATAATTTTTTTTTTAAATTTTAAAAAATAAGATAATTTTTTTTGAGATTCAAAAAACTTCAGATTGGGTTAATTTTTTCTTTTACCCTTTAACAAGCTTATCACAATTGTTTGCTGGAATTTTGGCCTATTTCTGCAGACAGAGATCTTGTGACTAAGTAAGCGAGCAGTAAGCAGTCTACCTTTACAAACCTTTCCATACATTTTTTTATGGTGCTGAGATCAGGGTGATCATGGCACAACGTTGAGAAATCTGGGAGTAGGATGAGGGNTAGTTTTAGGCTTAATGTTTATTTAGCAATTATTAATAAGTGATTGCTGTGGTACGAGAAGAAAACTATAAATATATTGCTGCACTTGAGTGTACTGCTAGCTCGTTGTTATTGTCTCTTACTCTGCAGTTGTGGAGTCACAATGTCTGGGATCATGAGCGCCCCCGGCCTTGAGGCAAGAAAACTGCTTGCCTCACCTCGAGTCTGTTCTCTGCCATTTGTGATCGCTCCTCAGCACACGAAACACGTTACACACACAGTTGGTGACAAAAAGCACTTACATTATATAGACAAATGTTGTTCCTTAACTTTAAAATAATTCCTAATTTTATTCAGGTTTTTTTTTTTATTATTGTATTATGAGTTCCTATATTAGGTCAAGTCAAAAAATGCTTTCAAGCTGACTTCTTTTTTGAAAATATTCAAAATTTTTGAATTGACCTGAAGTATTTTTACTAACTTTTTTTATGTTGTATATTCAAGTTGCCCCGCCAAAATCTGGATACATT
>NW_015116830.1:0-28254 GCF_001443285.1 Poecilia latipinna | reverse complement strand
AAAAAAAAAAAAATTCTGCTCTCCAACAAGGAACTTGTGTGAACATATCCGAGCGACTTTCAATGGACTCGCAGTGGGAACAGATCCTTTAGTGGCCGACTCGTTTCTTTCCATGTCACTTTTTAGCCGAGTCTCAGGCCAAACAAGTCGGATCAATTTTTTTTAAACGTGTTTGTTTTTACAGCGTGGGACCAGCGCCTGACATCCTGGGATTTTAAAGACTTCTCAGACAGATTCCCTCAACCCCTTTCTTCCCCCCCAACCCCCTGCAGGGATTTATTTTTTTAAGTTGATGCTGGAAGGGCCTGTAAATTAAAATGTATAATTTCAACAAAAATTAAAACTGTTTTAGCTCATTCTGAATGAGGTAAATGCTCTGTGGGTTCAGTTGTTCCGTTTTCTGCTTCCAGGTTTGTTGAGAACATAAGATTTCATCTTCCGATCAGGTAGCGGACGTTGTGATGTAGTTTCACTCGACTCAAGATCTGTTTCAAAGATTTATTTCATTTCCAAAAAAGCTGTGCGAGTGAGGTGTTTCAGTCTAAAGGAAAACCAGATCACGTCAGGAATCCTCGGGACGCTTTCAGGACAGGCAGACTGGTTCCGTATTTTTGGAGCAGATCTTTGGCCTGTTGTCGAAGGACGTCTGAAACAGAAGACGACTTGTCGAGATGCAAGAGAACAAGGCAACATTCCACCACATCTGGACGAGGAAACATCTGCAAGACAAAAAAAAAAAATCCATAGGCATTGTCCATTTCTTGGAATTGTTTGTATCCAGACTTGCCAACCAACTTTAATTACCTTGATTGTGTTGGGAATGTTTTCTAGGGTCTGTTGGAGTTTGGACATCTTTGAGGACAAAGAAAGGAAAGTTTCCTCCTCCTCAGATCTGCATAAAAAGGAAGGAAACATCAGGAAGAAGAGCAACAGTCACTTTGGTCTGAAATGTTCCAAAGAATTTGACTAAAAGACGAACATTAAGTAAAAGTAAAACCAGCTCCGCCATACAAGTGTTATTACATCTAGGGCTAGAACTTTTAAAAAGACAGTAAGCTTAACATCAGACTTAACCCAGCTGCTGAAATGTACAAATATGAGGCACAGCTTAATGAAACGTGAAACCTGATGAGGAAATTTAGACCTTTTTATGGCATTTTAAGAGCCACTTCTCCAGATAAAGAAAATGGAAATAAGCGACGACAATCCTGACCCTTGCTCAACGTCTGAGGTTGCTGTCTGAGACTGACTGCCTTCCTGTTGGTTCCCAGAGTCCGTCCGTCCATCCTGGACCCGGCTGTGCTGCAGAACCATGGTGGACAGTCGCTCCTGGGTCTCTCTCACTGACCTCTGAGTGGCCTGACAGGCCGCATGAGGCTCTGATAGAAGCGCCGATGGCTCAAAGTCCAGTCCTTGAGAGCACCGCTCTTTCAACTCTGCCGCTCCTGCCTGGTCGTTCGGCTCGTCGTTGATGCAGAAGCTGGGTCCATTTTGGACCACCGAGTCCCTCCACCAACACTCATACAGACGGTGGTAACAGACGACCGCCTGCAGGCTGCCGGCTTCGGCTTCAGCTTCAGCTTCAGAGAGGTGGAGTGTTGTGGAATGTTTCCTGGAAAATATCCTGACGTCACCTGTGTGACAAACCGATCAATTAGTTAATATCAGGGCTGGGAGATAAATTGATTTTATCCATTAATCTAATTTTTGAAGATTTAATTTTTGGAACATTGGATTTTTTTTTTCCCACCACAGCTTTCCTTAGTTCAGAGTGATGTCACCGCAGCCAGAGCCGCCATCTTGCTTGGGAAGCTGCCATATATTTGCACTATAAATTCAGGTATACTCTGAAATATAATGGTCACGCAAATATTTTTTTTCTTTTTTCATTACAAGAATACGGCATTTTACAAGAATAAAGTAGAATGACATTAATGTTGAAATAATAGAATTAAGTAATTTCACGAAAATTCCCAACAACCAAAAAAAAAAAGTAAAAAACTCAGGCTTTTTTTTCTTAAATAACTTTTCATATTTCAGAAGTTCTTCTAGTAAAGAAGCATTTATTTTGCTAATGACTATATTTTCATAATTAAAGACTCTCGCAGCTGGTCCCCAATTCTCCATTGTACAACTCTCAGAAGGGATGACTGAAATAAGTCACTTTTGAAAATGGTTTCTGTCATTTTAATAAAAATTAAATTAAAATCACATCTGCTCTGAAAAAAAAAATCTAATTTTACTTTTAAGCTGCATCACTCAGCCCTAATTAATATTAACTACAATCTCTAGAATGATTTCAAACCAGCTTAAATAAAAGCTTGAAGTGGTACTGATACCTTCAGGGAACAGCAGCCGGCAGAACGTCGCAGAGACCTCAAAGTGTCCAGAGTCTCCGATCCAAGCCGCAGCCTGCCACAGCTCCGTCAGCAGCCGCCCGTCGTCGCTCAGCAGCCAGCTGAGCAGCGAGCGAGTCAGATGGACCGAGGAGTACAGCAGGACCTGAACATGGACAGAAATGGGTTCGTGTAATGAATTGAAACAAATAATTAACTTACGATTAAAGGTTTAATAGGTTAAAATGAGCTCCAATCAATTAATGTCTTCTTAGACATTATTTCAGTGTTATAGTTTGGCCTCCACCCAGAAGCAGAGCTGGTTGATGCAGGAAAAAAGACGGCAGAGCCAAACCAGAACAGAAAAGAGAAGTTTTAGCATTTAGCAAACACAGATGGTAGTATGTATCTCTCCGTTTCAAATATTTGTATTCTTTTCATTTTTTAATTCAGCAACCCAAGTCGTTCCCATTTTGCAATACATGTGAATGTTCTCTGTGGGTGGTCTTCGGAGCGAACCTGTCTGAGAGGAATGCTGGCGCTCCGTGCTGGAGTCTCCACAGACTTCAGCTCTTCCAGAAGCGCGCTGATGCTCCGATCTCCAGCTGAATTCAGGCAAACGTTAAACTCTTCCTCCCAGATGTCTCTCGCTCTGTCCTGGAAGGTGGTGTAACCGTTCAGGTTTGCCCACAGATGAGTGGAGACACAGGAAGCCGGGGCGAGGACGCCAGAGTCCTCCAGCGCCGCAGCCAGCAGTTCAGCCACACACAGATGGAGCCTGTGGGCCTACAGGACACAAAGTGCAACATTAAATGCTCTGAATATTTACAGAAAGGAGTAGTTTCAGGATATGACAGATTCTCACCAGCAGGGGGCTCTGTGAGCTCAGAACCTCTTGTGCTCCGACCCAGTCCTGAGCAGCGGCCAGGTCTTTAGCGCATCTCAGAGCCAGAGTTTGGCCCAGAACTTCCTCTCCGGAGATTCTCGCCAGATCAGCCGCCGTCCTCAGAGACGGGGCGTCGTTCTTCCTGGCGATGACTTTGGCTGCGTCAAAACTGCAGCCGGCACCGAGGTAACTGAGCGCAAACGTAGGAGGAGAGAAAATATAAACAGTTCAGAATCACAATCTGAATTCTGGGTGTAATTCTGTGGTTCTGCTTCTGACCATTTAGCAGCAGCAGATAAATGTCCGTCTTTCTCCAGCACAGCAGCCCAGCATGTGTAGAGATCCTTCAGCAGAGGCTGGTCTGCAGGGAGCCGGGCTTTCACCAGAGCAATGGCCTCCCTGAAGAACACCAGACCAGACGCAGGAACAGCACAAAAATCAACGGCATTAAAACTAAAGTCTGTGCCATAAATACTCTGCTTCTCACTGTGCTTTTAAGAAGGGCATTTATGTCACTTATTTCTAAACTTTTATTGATTTATTTGAATCTTTTTGATTTGGATGTGTTTGGAACCACTCCTTAGATCTCCTTAGTCCCACCACCTCCATTAATTCAGTTCAAACATCTTTAGCAAAAGAAACTGAGGTGGATTAGCAGTGCTTGCTAACAACTGACTGAATCATCCAGGACATAGTTTCTTTACTGTGATAGATAATTTACTATCACACAGTCTGTTCTGCCCAGATGTTGAGCTGTTGACATATCATGACAATCTTGAAACTGTCCTACCTACAGCAACTGTCTTCAGTCAGAAGCCACTTCAGACTTGTTCTGAGACTGACTGTTACTGCAGATTCTTCCTGACCACAACATCACCATTCACAACGCCTCTTAGATGTGCTTCTTTAGGACATCAGTTAAATAAAGGAACGTGAATGTCCGCAATAAACTCAATCTTGCACACCCATTTCTTGTTTTATAGTCTTTGAAGCCATATGTTGTGCAATTACCCTACTCTGGAAAAAAAATACTAAAAATGGAACCTAATGCCCAGGATGAGTGGATGTAAACATAAATTAAGCAGAGAGCAACAGTAAGTTACACAGATAAGCTCGTGTGTATGAACGGTGGGAGACATGAACCTGTAGAGCTTGTTGGACCTCAGCAGGTCCACAGCCTCGTACAGCTTGTTGATGGACAGCAGGTGGGACGCTGCCTTCAGGAACTGCTCCTGCAGACACAGCTGCTTGACGAAGGCCTCCACCGTACGGCTCCACACCTCGAAGCCAGCTGCACGAGAAGAAAAATAAAACCAAACCGTTTTCTACTAGAATAAATCTAAAATTCTCCTGTTCACCACTAGAGGGAACCCTTGTGCACAGCAATAAAAGCGCAGCCTGCTGAGGTGAAGCTGTTACCCATGGGAGCGATGGAGAGCAGGTGGTCACTGAGCTCTCCTCTCTCCGTGGCGAGCTGCAGCGCCCCCTGCAGGTCTCCGCTCCACAGGCGCAAATACACCACAGAGTCGTAGTGGCCCGCCTCCACATGGCTCTCCTCTAAACAACAAGAGAAGAAGAAAAATAGTTTAGTCTTTGACTCTGAACTTCTTAACCTTCAGCAGCTGAAGAAGAAAAATCCCACAAACCTTCAGCCTGAAACATGCGGTGCAGAGCCTCTCTGTCATGAAACAGACCCAGGTGGATATAATCTCCTTGGCCTGGGACACAGCCTGCAGGTGGCGCTAAAAACACAAAAACGCTTTTATCGACAGATCTTTGACCTTTTTGTATGTAGAAACTTAACCAGTTTTTGCAAGATAAAGCAACAAAAGTTTAGTGCATAAGTCAAAATCTAGAACCTCAAGTACAGCACCCTGCAATAAATATTTACGCCCCTTGAACCTTTCCACATAATGTCAAGTTGTAGCCACAAACATGTCTTTATGTGACATAGAAACACAAAGTAGTGCAGAACTATGCAGCTAATTGCTTTCAGACGTCACCAAATTATTAAACAGAATCAAGCTGTGTGCAATTCACAGATATTTCTATTTGTGAAGTTCGTTGATATATAGAGGTGTAACGACTACAGTTTTCTGGCCAATCACCTATCTTTATAAAAGTCTGACCTGACGATTTTGATTTTGGCCAATGTCTGAAAAGTCGCAAAATGCAGCGACAAAGTTGGAAACAGTGTGGTGATTAATGTCAACTCCTGATTTTCAGACTTCTGTGGAGGGAAACAAGCTCAGTTTCTCATTTAAGTACTGGGCGACTGCAGCTCTCTCAAAATTAAGGAAATCATGTCTGATCTATTGCTGCACCTCTACTGAAATGGATTTTCAATAACATTCAGTCCAGCTGCTTTCCAATTGGTATTCATTGTTTAAAAATATGAAACCAAATGATTGAAACCAACCAATCAGATGCCTTCAGTTATGGAGACAGATCGACGGCTGAATAGATCCATTTTGCCTTAGTTTAAGAATTAGTAAATATTTCTCTAGATGGATATGAACCTTTGATGACATGAACCCTCTGACTTTAAGCTTCTCACCACTGGAGTGTTTGACTGAAGCCAGAGTCAGGCAGTCCTGCAGCAGCTCCTCTTTGGGCCTGTGGTCCATGGATGTGCTGAGAGGCAGCATGGAGCGAGGCTTCTTCTTCTTCATCAGGTCTGGAGAGGCAACACATGAAACATTATGAGATATTGACCAGTTATTTACAATGGAGGATTGGATTAATAGATGCAAAACAAACATCAGAATTTACTCTCATTTTCACAACCATCCTGTTCAGTTTTTCAGAAAAGATGAATCCACTCACCTGGTTTGTCTTTAAGTTTTGCAGCAGGAGTGGATTTCCTTGGTACCTCAATAACTGCTAAGAATAAAAAAAAATGCTTCATATAAAATAATAATTAAAACAAGCTCCTTTTACTGTACTGTTCACCTACCAGCTGGAGATTCCAGACTGTTTGTTGATCGGACTTCTTCCTCTTCGTCTTCCTCAGACAGAGCCTGCTCTGCCTGCTTTCCTTCAGTTGCCGGCTCGCCGTTGATCTTCGGTTCTGCCGGTCCAACAGATCCTGATGCCATCTTGTTCTTCTTCTTCTGCTTCTTTTCCTGCATCATGACCATCTTCTTCCCTGAGATTAAATGGTAGCATGGCGTCACAGAAAGCTGTATCGGCAAACAGACCTTCTTCATGTCCATGTCTACCTTTAGGGGGCTTGGTGAACTCCTGCTGGGAGACCTTCCACTCCTGGACTGTGAAGTCTTTCCCTCCAGTCCAGATCACATCTGGATCAGCTGGAGACCAGTCAACACACAGCAGATACCCAGTGTGACCACGGTAGTTGGAGACGGCCGCTTCCTCCAGGACGTCCCACACCTACATGGAGGGACACCATTAAATATCACCGTCCAACTCAAACTGTTCAACTGGGTAAATGAGCATTAAGAAGATGTTTGTTTAGAGCTAAAGATAAATCTATATGGATGGTTGATTGATGGTATAGCTAATTCACTTTTGAGAGAAGAAGTAGATGGTATAAGGTTTTTTCTTCCCACTACTCCTTTTTATTCAAAACCTGTTTGTAATGCGACATGTTCAAATGAACAAAATAACTCCCTATACTTTAGGGAGATATTTGTATTTTATTTATTTATTTGTATTTTATTTATTTATTCGAATAAAGTATAGGAGCTTAAGTGTAGTTCAAGACTGCATAGAAGTAAAGTACCCAGATACATGTCCAGACTGACCTGAGCCGTGCCGTCGTATGAGGCGGTGACGAGTCGGCCGCTGTGGTGCGGACTCCAGGCCACGCTGGTGATTTTAGCCGTGTGACCACAGAGCCGGCGGTACGGCTCAGTCAGCACCGCCGGGCTCTCTGGAGGATTCTCTGCAGAAAGCGAGATAATGAAATATATGCTGCCCAAAACTAGATTAAAGAAATAAACTAAACTTTGATTCTATGTGAAAGAAAAAATATACAAATTAAAACAGATTTTGCTAAATCTGTGCAAAATGCAAGACACATAGTTCCAACTGATTGAGCATTCAAAAAAGCAACAAAACGTTTGTCCCCTCTAATTTTCCCTGATACGATGACATTTCCAATAACAAAAGACAAAGATGCTCCAAAACACCAGTTGATTGCAATTATTTTGCTATTTGTGAATGGCCTCTTCCTCAGCAGTACCAGGTTGCATTGGCAACACTCTTCAGTGTGAACGTTGTTATTGTGTAAAGATAAAAAGTCTCTTAAAATGAAGTCAGAGGGAGAAATTGTAAGAAGCTACTCAGGTGGACAATAGTTTAAACAATGTGTAGGGAGACAGCTACTGTTTATTCAGGCTTTCAACGGATAACAGGAAGGCTGAACTTATTGCAGAAAAGTTGTGAAGATTTTTTGAAATGTCAAAATTAAGGTAAGGATCTACATTCTCTGAATACACAGAATCTGCCAGTCACTAACTGCTAATCAGACAATAATAAGGCAGTTTAAAATGTCAACTCAATTTTCCTTTTTTTTTAAATAAAGGAATAATAAACACAAAAATCTAGAAAAAAGGTCTGAAATAATGTTTTCATAGCTAAAAATTCTAGAACTGCACGAGGTCAGGATCGACAAGAAATACCAATAATGAATGGAGGAAAAAAATATCTGAAAACAACAAGAAGATGTTTCCAACCAATGACAGAGCGGAGGTCGTGGATGTAGACGATGGCATTGCTGGAGCCTGAGGCCAGCAGGCAGTGGAGTTCCGGCGCAGCGCCGTGGTCGTGGTGCCATCGCAGCGTGTTGATGATCTTGTGGTGCTGCTGGATGCTGCACAGCAGCAACAGACTGGGAGCCTGATACACATCGATGCTCCTGCAGGAACAAAACACTCAGATGTTCAGAAGGTGTGTGGGTATGACTAACCACAATATCATATCTATTACTTAGACAACGATACAATGTTTGCTGATATGTCTGTCACAATACAATTTAATTCACAAAACTGCAATCAATAAATCATATGCGCACTTAACATCCATTTCAACTCAAAAAAATAACGACTATGCTCTTACAGGCATTGGAGTAAAAAGTTAAAAATAAGGAAATATCTTAAACTTGATGAAACAGACTGATATTTATATTTTGCATCAACGTAATTGGATCATTAATCATTTAACTGATATAAAGCAATGTATTGCTACTCCTCTAGTTTATAACAATTCATTTAGAAGAAATTCTTTGTGATGCTAACACTGTAACTCAAGAAGGAGTTGTGGCCCTTCTCTAGTTAAAACAACTTACAATTATTTAATGAAAACTAACTCTACTGAGGAAACTGAAGCTATACCACTGCCTCTTTTTTTTTAACCTTTTCTGGCTCAGGATGCCAAAAATATCCTGAACTAAAATTAAATCAGTGAAGTAATTTTGTTGAGACTAGAAACAGACAACAAAAAGATTCTAAAAAAAAATAAACACATAAATATTAAAAATAAAAATTCTCAAAGACCCCCAACTATCCTCTGACGACTCTGAATTTACTGGTCCTGCTTTTGAACTTTAAATGAACACAGAAATAAATACAAAGTCTCAACAGCTCAAACAGAACTAATCTCCTTATTCTGTGGGTAAATAGATTTGAGTCACTCACCCATCCTCGTTGCCGATGGCGACAACCTTCCCATCCGGCTTCCAGCTGAGGTCCGTGTGTGGAGACAACTTGTGCTGTTTGAAAGCAGGAGAGGTTCAGTAGAAACAAGACCGAACACAGGCTTTTTTTCTAATGTTCAGCTAAAAAAAATATCAGAAATGACTCAAGATTTTAGTTTTGTCATCCTGATGACACACACACTCCACACACACCCCACCTGGATGTTGTTGGTGTCTCTGATGAGCTCGTCGATGTCTGATGCCTCTCCGTTCAGCCTCGCTGGTTCGTGTTGCAGGATGATGCCCTCGCCGGCGCAGCTGTACAGACTGTAGCTCTGCTTTCCTTCTGCACCTAAACGTCACACAAACGTGTCTCATAGATGCAGTCTGTCCCTGCAGACCAGCTGCACTTTGGAAATCAGCAGCAACATTTTCAAGTTAAAGTTTTCTTGATTTTGATTTCAGAGCTAGCAGGGACTCACCAAACGACAGCGGGGGCACTGGGGGCCCCCAGGCCAATGTGTACACAGTCTTCCTGTGATAGGAGCTCGATATCTGAGGAGGCCTGCAGGAGAACAATCAGAGAGAGAGAGAGGATGGTGACACTTTAGGAAAATGACCCAAAGGAATTGGAAGATGAAAGACACTTTCAGTGTTTTGTGTTTTGCCAGTTTGGCAAATGGATACAAAAACACATGAAATGACCTCCTTGAACCAGCGGTCAAAAGCAATCAGGAGAAGGAGGAAGTTTGGAAAGAGTATTACAAATCCTGCCATAGAGGATCTTACTTGTTGGAGAAGACGTCATAGATCCCAACTTTTCCATCATCGGTTCCAAAAGCCAAGGACCCCTCTTTTTTCGGGTGCCACGCCAGCTGCAATTAAAGCAAAAACTAATACATGTTTTTCATCTCTAGAATGTTTACTACAAGTAAGTAGTTTTAAAAGTTCACCTGTTTGCTAATAAAGGGGACGTTTTTTTATATTTTCAAACTGTTTCAAGCCCTAATGTGACCATGTCCTTCACAGCACACATGATGATGTTTCACTGAGGGTACAGTTTTACTGTGGTCTCATTTTTTTAACCACACTGAGTTTTGGAAAATTGTAAGATACCCACAGCTAAGTCTTACCGCTGTGACCTTGGACTTGATGCCCTGCCAAAACGATCTGACGTCGTACTGGTTCTGGGTGCTTAGCGTATTCCACACTCGGATCAGGTTGTCCCCGACGCCAAGCGCAAGACAGCCGACGCCCACTGGGGAGAAGCTCAAGGTGTAGACGTGACCCCCCAGCGTGGGCAGGGTCCAACAGCAGCTCAGAGAGTCCATGTCCCAGCATTTAATCTGAACCAGTGGCAAAAAGAGAACAACTTAATCCTCTTCAACCCACCTAATCTGTCTGAGGTTGCTGCAGTGTAAAGAAGCACTAAATCCCAGAAGCATAAACAAACATGGATTTTATGCTGGATTAAAAAAAAGAGCATTATTTCCATTTAAATTTCTAATATGACATAATTTTTGTCACAAAAGTCTTATTTTTAACCAACAGTTTCTCAAAATGCAGGTTTCAGGTTAAACATTTATCTTTGGCTGGAGAAAAAGAACTTCTAAAGTTCTAAAGAGCAGAAAAGTTGAATATTTGTTCTTTTCAAGTGTATTAAATTAAAAAGTACTTTCCCCATTTTTTATTCTTTTTAATGTCTTGTACAACTTTTTTATTTCTAAAACAATTTGTAAAAGTTTAAAAACTCTTAGAGACAAATCATTTTTTCCTCAAAGATCTAGTAAAACAAAAGTGGGTAAGTAAAACTTTAGTTATTTTTTTGGGTGAAGCCAGGCACACACCTCTCTGTCCATGGATGTGCTGATGAGAATCTCTCGGCCGTCCTGCAGCTGAACAGAACTCATGTTGAAGACGATCCGGCTGTGGTTCTGACCCTCAGACGACGTTCCAAACAGACTCCACTTCTGCTTACCGGTCTTGGCCAAATCCCACATTGCCAGCTCACCGCTGGAGTGGTAGGAACAGTTAAACGTCAACCCTAACCCCCATTTTAGCAGGAAATAATTCAACAATATAAACACTGTTTTATGTTTGTCAGCAATATAAATAAAATAGCCTTAATATTAAATTTACTTCATTTATGACTTTGTGTCTTTGTACAATTTCAGTTTTCTGGAACAAAATGTGTATCCAAAGAGTCCTGGTTCATAATACCGGCCACTAATAGAGCTTCCAGGGTATTTGGAACAGAGATAGGCCTCCAACAAGTTCAACTCTTATTTTTCTTGATTAGAGCACATGGTCCTAGTCAAAGTGTCAGTTTTGAAAATAATGCTTCAATATAGTTTTAACTAAAAGATCTTTTTTTTTTAATTATTTTTTTATATCTGCTACTTATTCCTGAGGATTAGTAACACTCATCTTAATCTAAACTTTTATGCCTCCTGCGTGTCCCAACTCCCCCATAGGAAAACTCTGGACCTGAAGCAGCTGGAAACAAGCTGTGTCGCTCGTCCCTTTGGCCAGTGGACGTTGAGCCAGATCCTCTCTTTCACCCCGGGGTCGACAGCAGAGCCTCTTCTCTTTAGAAACGGCAGTTTCAACGTCATCACGCCTGTCAGGAGAGGGGGAGAAAACATGAAGGGATTTAGGGTTTAAATTCACTGCAGAGGGGAGCTGGAAATGAATGAAAATGTGATTTCATCCTAAAATGTCTAAACTCCCTCATTGATATTATTGGCATACTAGAAATAAATTCAAAACTAAATACTGAATTAAAGAAAAGTTTGAAGCATTTTCATGTTTCACAAACCTCATCCCTCACCTTTTCCCTTGGCAGTGCTCCAGATCCTCACCGTCTGGTCTTTGCTTCCAGAAGCCAGGAAGCAGCCTGATTCTTCCCCAGCTGAAACTCCATTTGTTGCTGAAACATAATAAACGTGAGCCTTAAATTAAAAACAAAACAGCAGCGCTTTTGACATTTTTTTGGCTGGCAGGATAAAATTACCATCATGGTCCTCAGATCTGGTGTAGAGTGCGTCCTCCCCGATCAGCGGAGACCACGCCAGAGAGTGGATCTCGTTGTCATGTCCCCGGAGACGATGCATCACCTCACCTTTTTTACTAATGTCAATCAGCACAATCATCCCGTCTTTGTACCTGCACCACAATCAACAGCAGTTTAGTTGTCGTTATTGTAACATAAGTTCCACTGAACCATTCGTTTTTGTTGAAAGTGGCCCTTTATGCTTCCTTGAACATGCTACTATAAGTCTATACAAAACATCTTCTTTACATTTTTTACATAAAATCATTCTTAGATAATGAGATTTTGATCCATTTCATGCTCTTTCAGAATGAACTGCATTAGGGCCTCTTGTAGCTTTAAATCCAAATAAGCTGCTGCTGGCCACGCCCACCCCCAACTCAACATTTACACTCACATGTGAAAATGGCTGCAAACAAATGCACAACAACCGTGAATCTTTGAAAAGCGAAAGTGGAGCCTACTGCACAACCAACAAAATGCAGCAAGTGGTTTCAAATGGTAACAACTAATCACTTGTCTTTTCCAGCATCCATTGTAGAGCGCATAGAGTGGTAAGACCAGCTGACCAAACGTTCTGCTAGGCTTGATAAACTTTGCTGGACGCTAGGTTATCGGGGCTGAGGTTACTAGTTGAGGGGCTGGGCTCTGCTGGGGTTGCTAGGTAACGTTGCAGTGTCTGTTGATTCTGACTCAACATTCGGTTGGTTTTTGAAACAGCTCATTTTCTAACCAAACTCACACTTTAGATTGGTCTTTAAACTCTGTAACCCCTTATAAAGCCACCATCCTGAAGTCTAAACTGAGAAGTGATGTATAATGATCTACCGACCCAACAGCCACAGACTTCCAGCTGTGAGGAGAGCAGGTGAGGCAGAAGATGGTCCTCGGCTCGGGGAAGAAGATGGCCGTGTCATCGGTGTGGAACCAGTGGCAGACCACCACTCCCTTCTCGTCACCCGACACCACCAGGTTTTTATCTGCAGGGGACCAGTGCACTGCTGAGATGGGGCTCTGCAATACACAATCCAGTATTTAGCAGAAAACTATGCCCAAGAATATCTAAAGGCTGGTGCAGTTGAGGCAGCAGCCAGCAGAGGGCAGTAGAATCATACTAAGCTAACCTGATGAGGCGCATTTTTCCTGATTAAAGTTTTGTTATTGGAGTCCCAGAAGCGCACACTGCCATCAGTGGAGGAGCTGACACAAATGTGACTCTGCTCAGAGTGCTGGCAGAACGAAAAGCCAGACACCAAGTCCCTGTGGCCCACGAGTTCACCTGCAAAACACACACAAAGCATTGAATTCAATAATGAGCCTTTGGTCTTGAGTTTTCAACCATTCAGAAACAATTGGAGTCCTCCCACTCCAGTGGATCCTCTAGGGCAGAAATCCTCCCCCTGAACTCTGATATGAAACTGGTTCCTGCTTGCAAAATAACAAGAAAAAAAGACCCTTGTTTACGAAAATGTTTTTTTTTTTTTTTTTTTGAGTCAAAGCAGTTCATAAACATTTTCAAAACAAGAAAAAGTGAGAAATAGAATAATTAAAACTGCTCCTGGAAGCAGCTTTCTGAAAACTGGTTCCAAGAAATTATGTTAAAGTCCAAATGAGGTTGCTTCAGTCAAAATAAAGGGGGCAATAGAAAGGCCCAAGAAAAGTTCATGAACTCAAAACGACGGAAGTCAAAAAAGTCCTGGTAAAACGTTCCTGTGATAGAAGGAGCTACCACTCAAACAAGAGGCATAAAAAAAAATACATGCTGGTCCTGGAAAAGGTTCCTTCAGTCGAAAACAGCCAGGAAAACAGTTCCAGAAGACTGCCCCAGTTCATGAAAAATATCTCCCTCATAGAAAAGCTGGGAGGCAGATGAGAAAGGGAATGGTTTCTGTCCAAAATAAATAAATGAATGAAAATCGAATTGATCCGATTGAAAATCAGAATCAAATAGTCTGGTTCCTAGGACATGAGGTCTCAAAAAGAGGTAAGGAGTGGGTATTAAAGATTGAATTGTAAGGAAAAAATGTCCTGCAGAAGAGAAAAATCGGGGGAATGAGTAATTGCCCCATTAAAAAATTATCTGGTTTTTGTAAAAGGTTGCAGTGGCTCAGGGTGTCCCGCTGCAGTTCTCCAGCCCTGGAGTCCGGCCAGTTTTAGATGAGCCTCTGCTCCAACACAGAGCACAGCTGTCATGATTACTAAATAAAATAATACATGTTCTAGAGAGGTCTGCAGATGAACCATCATTTGATTGTGATGACTTGGGTATAAAACTAAAACATGCCGGATACCACGAGAACTGACTTTGGACACAACTGTTCTAGACTAAATAACAGTTCCAAAAAGATACCGAAATGTAAAAAGCACCCAAAATAGACAACAGAATTCCAAGCAACTTAAAAAAACAGTGATTAAAGTTACCACAAGGAGAAATATACTGTGGAAAACGTTCAAAGCAGATTTTTGAACCAATTCTCTCAGAGAACTAATCACTAAGCCTCGTGGTTTGTGGAGTTGTGAGAACAGACTCACCTGTAACCCTGCATGAAGCAGCAGAAACCTCAATCAGATAGATTACATTTTTGGCTCCGACTCCCAGCAAACCGCTGCTGCTGACATCACTGCAGCGCGAGCTGTACCAGTTAGGAGAGGCGGGAAGAGACCTCTCACGCATGGCGTCTCAGACACTTTAGATAACCGTTAAATTTATTTCATAATTTTAAGACTAAATAAACCAAAATAAAAACTCCTCACATGCTACCTGGAGGGTTGCAGTCGCAACGTTAAAGAGCAGCGTGTTGTCGCAAAAACCCTGCCTAGAGTACGGAATCCTAATAGGGTCAAACCGCACGGAGTTTGCCGTTTTTTAATCCCGGATTTACAGGTTGTAAGCAGTTTGTATTGCCATATCAGATGACAAAGCTACCAAAAACAGAAATATACATTTATACGTCCATTTCTACATGTAATTGTAATCATAATATTAAACACCAAATATATAAACGCTGCTACCGTAAAGATGCTGTTGAGACGTCGTGACAACAGCATTCAATATGGCGGTGGCAATGTCAGGTCGTGGTAAGTAAACCTTATTCATTTGTAAAAACAGCAAATTGTTGCTTAATGTATATATATATATTTTTTTTCAAATCTTGATGTTATTTCAGGCGTCGCCTTCATTAGGAACATAGTTGGGTCGCTACACTTGAGGTAAGGGCATTGTATATCTTAGCCGTGAAGCTGCTGTCTAAGAAGACTAACTGAACAGCTTTAATTTTGTGGTAATCCTTTATAGCATGTAACATTTGTATTTTAATCACTTATTTAAATCGTATTTAAAAAACCAAGCACAAACTATAGTACATGGCTATTTCACACACGATGTACTATGGCTATGTAATAGCACACAGCCATAGTACAAAGGCTGTGTACTATGGCACCCTGTGTACTGTGGGTACATAGGCTGCCAGATTGTAGAGCTGTAACAATCAATACATCTACTATTGATTGTAACAGCAATCTTTGATCAGCTTTGGTTTAAAATGCAAAATACTTAAGCTAGCCAAAACCAGTTCCAGACAATGTGCTGTTTACAGAATGTTTATTGCATAAATTGTAACTTGTGAAACCTTTACTCCATTTGTAACACACTAAACTGCAATTTAAGACATAAGTACCACTTTAGATGATTATTAAAAACTGCTGTTCTAATTGGTTTTATTTGTATTATTCATATTATTCACATGTCATGATTGGTGAAACTATTTAAAGTATTTAGGATCTGTGGATTATTCTACTCCAAATAAATGTTGAGATCTGAAATTTTCTGGGTTAAATGTTCTCTTTTGTATATGTCTTTTAAGACTATTCTGATTACATGGATTAAACCAGTTCTGTAAGAAGTTTGGTTTTTAAGCAGTGCCTCATTTAGGGTTTCTTAAATGCAGCTGAGTAAAGGTTCTGTGAGTTTTTCTTTGGGAATCTTCACAAATTGTTGAAAAGCTATTAACACAACTATTAATTACCATTTGACCTGACAACTTTTCAATTAAACTAATAGTTTGTCAGCTATTTAGTTGCTCAAAGTGTAGAATAATTGCAAATGTTAAAAGTTTTAACATTTTGTTCTGCCATAACTTAAAATAAAATGAATTTCTCATAATTTGTTCTGTTTATATTTTCAAAGCTTCCCACAGTCTAAAAAATTTCCAAAAGTTGTAGCATATCATGCTTTTTGTAATTTACAAGGTAAATTCTGCCTCCACTAAATTTTTTTGTTCCCTCTTTCATCGCCATGGTTACAGGTTGCAGGTTCTTGGTGGTGCATCGCAGCAGCTCTCATGTCTCCACACAAGCATTTCATTAGATGCCAAACACTGGGAGAGGAACAACCGGAAAGTATATCCTCCTCAGCTGCCGGAGGAGCCTCGCAGACCTGCAGTGAGTCACTCGACTGAAACCTTGAATGAGCAGAACACCTGGTGTTACTGTAAGATTTTCTAACATGATGTTTGTCTGCAGGAAGTTTATCACAGCAGGAGGCAAATAAAGTACAGCAAAGACAAGATGTGGTATTTGGCTAAGATGGTGAGACTCGCAGCAGAAATCTGGGATAAAAAGTTGGAACATTATTTTTTTAAATGCATCAAAATGTAATTTGTTAATAAGAAAATAAACTAATCAATTTCACCTCACGTTATAAACATAAATTAAGAGTTTGATGTCAGCAGCACAGAAAACTTAGGAGATTTCTGTCTATTTTGTCAAACTGCATATTGTCTGAGGTTTTCCAGACTACTCTGTCCACATTTTAACCATCTTCACTTTATCTTTTAATAGTAGCCTTAATTTGTAGCCTTAATGTTGAAATACTGCAACCTCAAATTAAATAGAAAGATTATTTTCAATCTGAGTTATGTTCCTTACAGATCAGGGGGATGAGCATCGACGAGGCTATCGCTCAGCTGGAATTCAACGACAAGAAGGGAGCAAAGATCATGAGAGAAGTTTGTGGCTGCATCTGATTGAGTTTTGGCAAAAAAAAAAATGTCTGCATGAGTTTAAGAGTTCCTCTTTGCTTGATTCAGGTTCTTCTTGAAGCTCAAGAGATGGCGGTCAAGAATCATAACGTGGAGTATAAATCTAATCTCTACGTAGGTGAGTATCTGCAACCTTCTGTTCGCCATTGTGCCTTTAGGACTCAGCACTGCCCCCTCTCAGTGCCGTGTGGTACTTTGAGCCTCATCCTGTGCATTCTCAGTGCACATTTATGGCCAATCAAAAAGGTTATGGCAAATGCAACCCAAACCCGCTTTTTCTGCCCATATGCAACCCATATTCCACTTTTTCATGCAGTCTGAATGGTCCAATTGCGATTTTTTTTTTATCACCCAAGAAAAAATCTAATTTGTCCCACTTTCTTATGTTGAATCAGGTTGTATATGCATCTGATTGTTTTTAAATTGTCTGCAGTCTAAACGATCATGTTGCATTTTATTTGACTTTTATGACAATAACGTGAGATATGCATCATCATTCTTCACCAAAAGAAGTCAAATTCAGTAAATCTGGACATAAACAATGGCTGAAAATTACAATTGTGAACTTACGAAAGAAGTCTGTGTAACAGAAGCGCATCATACCGAAGTCCCACAACTCCTGGCTCTGACTACACATCCAAACAAACTTTTCTGCAAAATATCATTGCTATTATTTGTGATATATATATATATATATATATATATATATATATATATATATATACACTGCTCAAAAAAATAAAGGGAACATTTCACTTTAATTTTGTGTGTGGCTCCAAATCCAGGCCTCCATTGGTTAATAAATTTGATTTTCATTGATGATTTTTGTGTGATTTTGTTGTCAGCACATTCAACTTTGTACAGAACAAAGTATTCAATGAGAATATTTCATTCATTCAGATCTAGGATGTGTTATTTGAGTGTTCCCTTTATTTTTTTGAGCTATATATATATATATATATATATATATATTTTCACACATATGACATTTCTAAACACCGGCAGCCTCTTCTAGAGATTAAGATACATTTCTGCCCCCCTCTCACTTTTTGTAAGCCAATGCTGTTTGAGTTTGTAAATTTGTTCTCAGCAATATTTTTAGACTGTTTTTAATTGAGAGCTACTTTGGAAAATAGAAAATCATTCCATGTCTTTTCTCCGGTCGTTTCTTCTTCTTCCCTTCAGCCGAGTCATTCTCCGGCAAAGGGCAGTACCTGAAGAGGATCCGTTACCATGGCAGAGGCATGTTCGGCATCATGGACAAGGTTTACTGTCACTACTTCGTCAAGCTGGTGGAGGGTGTGCCACCCAAACCGGAGAAGAGGACGGGCTTCGATCAAGCCAAAGAGTACGTCCAAGGTCTCAAGAACCGGACCATCATCCACAGCCTGTAGATCACCCAGCCTTCAACTGTTGTTTGTGTGTCATTTTATATTTGTAAATAAATACAAATTAATTAAAATACAATAAAATGTGCTTTGTGCTTTTTATTTGATTTCATTTTTTTTTTATCTTTGAGGTTTTTGTGAAGCACTGCAGTTTCTCTTCTAAAAATGAAACTAGAAAAAATTGGAGGAATTCTTTCCTCACTAGTTCTGATCGTTCAAGCTGTACTGGAAGCAGCTTTAATGTGTAGCCATTAGACATAATGAAGCAATAATGGTTCTTGGATCCTGTTCTGAAATGCTCATTAGCGATGCCTTCAGTCAACACTACAGGGTTTCTATGCAGCCTGTGAAAGTATGGGATTTAATTTAGGTTGTTTCCAGGTCTGAATAAGTCCTAAAAAAGTAAAAAAAAAACTAAAAAACATGTAGTATAAATACCTGTACATTGTTCATAGGAACAGAGGAACGTGTGACCAGAACATCTCATACTTCACAAGAACAAGTGGAGAACGTCTGAGAAGTTCAAACAAGCAGAAAAAGAATACTGCACAGAATTTGGCAAGAACAAGCTACTGCTTGTATCTGATGTAACTGAAAAAAAAAAAAAAAAACTCAGACCACACAGATGCAAGATAATATTTCAGCCTTCCAGGATTCAAACAAAATATATCATCCATGATTTCAGATGCATGTTTCCCCTTTACAGATGACTACATGTCTGCATGAACAGAAGGAAATCATTTTGTCCTTTCACCTCTGGGAGAGAGAAATTTCTGTTTTCTGGTGGAGTGTAAATAGAACCTAAAAATAATTTATTCAGACTTTATTCCCTATCCTAATGTCTAAAATATGTGTTCATCTATCCAACTCTTTGCTGAGATCCATTCCGATTATCTATCATATATACATCTATGCATCATGATTTTTACAGGTGTGATAATTGCAGAAATGTCTTGCATAAATTTGAGCCAATTTCTACACTTTATACTTTAAAAATGACTGAAAACTCTGGAGATGTAAGCCAGGAATACATTTTTTTAATGGTAATAGTAGTTACATGTTGAATCCTCCCCTCATTGCTCTCCATCATCCTGAATAAGCACAAGGTGACAGTTGAGAGGAACAACTCCTTTTAATAGAAATAAACTTCAGCAGAACAGAAAACCTGGACCAGTACACTGTCCATGGAAAGAAATGAAGAAAACATGCAGTTTGCTACAGCAATAGTTAAGTAATTCTGCAGTTTAACATTTAAAAAAGTATTATTGTGTACAGCTCTGCCTTCATGATGCCCATCCCCCAACAGCAGCACATTTACAGCTATCAGAGAAAGCAGACGGCGCACAAACATCCCACTGCAGCTCTGTTTGGGAGCCTGTTTTGATCCGACAGGCGTAAATAAAGCCGTAAGTGTGTGCCAGTTGCTCTGTCACTGCTTCACCCTGATGGGTTTGGTGGTTGTGTCAGTGTGACAGCAGCCAGAACTCCTCCTCCTATGAGTCCAAAACCTGTCAGCATCACTGATCATCAGCTTGTCACTTCGACCAAAGCTCTGCAAGAAGAAAGCTCCAGGACTTTTTCATGAAACACAGAAAATGATTTAAAAAAAAAAGAAAGAAAAAAGAATTCTCTGTCTTAGATTGACAGACACTTGTCGATGTTACTGTAATGTCTAAAATAAAAAGAAAATGTATCTTTTTATAGATGGGACTGGAACTGAATTTCAGTTTTGTCTCATATTTCCTACAGTACTGATACATCAGATTTTAAGGGTATCATAATTGTAGCAAATATCAGGTACATGCAGTTGAGAATGTCTGCTTCATTCTCAACTTCACAAGATGTTATGCTGATAACAAATTGTTCAGAACGGAGTATCTGGTGAGAACATGCAAACGGCATGCAGAAAGAGGCTGGGGCCAGACCCAGGACCCTTTTGTTGCATAGCAACAATGCTACTAATTGCTCCACCGGGCAATTTAAACGGGTCGTTAAAAATGCATTTTAAACAAGGCATGAATTTCATCTTTCCAGGAGGTTAAATATATTTCAAATATTCATTTAGAATTAACATTTATCAAGGAAAAATTATATCTAATACAAATCCTTTATTGTCTGATCACTATTGTATGACTAAAAAAAAAAAGAACAAACATCAAGAGAAAGGTTTCATTGATTATCTTCATTTTCTGGGTATTTTTATTTTTTTTTTCAAAATATTTTTATTAGACCCAATCAATCAGATTACAAAATGTGAACATATATTGACACATTTGATGATGTAATACTGACAAAATGGTGCAGCAAATAATACAATACAGTGCACTTGTTTTCAGGTTTGTTTTTAACAGAAGAAAAACATAAAAAAAATTAAGAAATTCAATTCAATTAAAAATAAAACTAGTAGAAATGAAACTAATCTACTTCCCTTCACATCTCAGCTCACAATAGTCAAGTTTTCTAATAATTTAGTCCAAGAGAGAAGCTTAAAAGAAGTAGATAAAACAAGGACAAGCTTATCCTGATTATTTTGTGATTTCTGTTTCTTTTAATCTTATTTTATTTTCTGTAATTATTATCAGTTCACTATTTCTTTATGCATCTTATATTTTTTTCTAGTTTACTTTCTGGGTTTTCGTTTTTAAAGTATACTAATATTCATGTCAGTTCTTAGATTAAATAAATGCTTTTGGCATTTGTTTGTTTATTTCTTCACGTTTTCTGATTTCACTGCCCTTGCATCTAAAGTTATCTGTAAATTGTGGAGCCTTTTGGGATTTTATCTGTTTATTAAAAGGCTTTCCCTTGAATTTGTCTGCTTCATTCTCAACTTCACTAGATGTTCCACTGCTAACAAATTGAATTGAAAGGAAAAGGAAACAGCTCTCAGAGAACAAACTCCGGACCTGAAAGCATGCCTTCTTTGGAAATGTGTGTTTTCTAAAAGGTCACAGTGTCTCATTGTTTTCCAGGCCTAGAGCTTCACTCTCCGCTGATCCTAATTGGCCTTTAGTTTCCTGCTCCTGATGTGACCGGTCCGGTTTGTGTGTCCGCCTGTCACCGCGTCCATCCAAAGCTCTTGTCAGCTCTGAGCAGCTTTGAGTGCATTTTCAAATGAAATGCCATCTGCTGGCCCCAATTTCAGCAGACAAGTGCCCCCAATCTCAGGTTGGAGGCCGCCTCGGTCCCTCCGCACAAAACACCGCAGAGTTCTGAAAAGAGCAGGCGGCTTCATCTTCTTCCTCTTCCTCATCCTCTTTTTATCAGCACAACTTTTTCTACCCGGCCGCTTCATCTTCATTTCCCTGAGATTATCCACAAATAGGGCCATCAACATACTCTAATGCACATGTTTAGCATCAATTTACTCTCATGCAAAAATGATAGAAGACAGAAATTTTATTTGATCTAGAAAAACTATTAATTCAATTAATTACTGTAATTTATTATCATTTGAAGTATTATTAATTAATGTGCTAGAATGGAAATGCAAAAATATAACAGTTAAATATAAAATAGAATAATTCATTTTTAGAACAGCAACAGTGATAGCAACACACATTAAACAGCAGTAATGATAAGATTAAAGATATATGTATCATAAGCATAAAAATTTTAAAAACATAAACTCTTAAGAATAAATAGCTAACTTAAAACCAAAGTTGTTCATTTTCTGTTCTAAAAAATGCTGACTTTGCACATTTAATGTGTTGGGGATGTCTTTACTTAGCCCACTTTCAATACCAGACAGAAAAAAAATATATTTTTGTATTGGCCTAATCCAATAGGTCTGAAATATGAGAGATGTTGTTGTTATTGTTAGCATAAGGTGCAGATTAACACTAACTGTACTGAACCGGTTTTTACCCCTCAGGTGTTCCGAAAAACATTCATTGGTTCAATTTCTACCTGCTAAATTTTCTTTTCATATTTTCCTTTAGTTAATTTTTTTACTTTGATGTTCAAGTTTGTTTTTTTTTTTCAATAATATTTTTATGTTCTCACCAGGCTTTATGTCAAGATATCAACAAGAGCCACGACCAACACTTATGTAGTTTTTCCTAAGAAGAAAAACTAGTTAGCTAGATAGTTAACTAACCCTGACCCATAGTAAACAATGAGATTCCTCATTTTGGAGGAATCTCATTTTCATTATGCACTAAAGATTGCCTGATTTTCTTCAGCCTGTTAAACAAGTAGATAGTAGCAGATAAAGTTGAACATTGGAGGTGGGAGTTTTCTATAATGTATCTATGAAGCTTCATTTTGAAATCCATGTTGTAATCACCATCCTGAGGACTGTTGCTTTATAAAACACTGGACAAGAAAGAAAATTTAAAAAGCGCAAACAGCTTCTACAATACAAAATGAAACAAGAAACAAAATTAGAAGAAACCATGTTGTGTGACCTGGCTCTCAAAATGAATCTCTGAATTTGATGTGTTTTCATCAAGTTCCCTTAAATGAGCTGCACAATAGAGAATATACTCAGAGCTTCCAGAATGAGAAATCTTAAGCCAAATTGTTGGTTTCTTGAAAAATGTAACATTTCAGAATTCACATAAATAAATGATAAAAAAAAATTGAGAAACTGTTCTCCCAACCATCGCTGTGGCCTCAACATACCTCCACAGGGAGGCCATGGTGGAGTTCACTGGTTATATGAAGTAAATTATGAATCGTCTCTTTCCAAGCATGAGCTCATCCAGCAATAAGACAAGAAAATGTGCTGCTGACGTTGGGAATTAACTGGAAGAACAAGTCAAATAGTCTTTAGGATTATATTATTCATGACAAGTGAAACTGTGCATTGAAAATACACTGTATGCAGCCACCCCCCCCCACCACACACACACACACACACACACCTTGATGAAAAATCCGGATGCCACGATGCTTCCATTCATTTATCTTTAATGTCAGTTGTTGGTCAATGCACGGCTCGGCCCGATGGAGGCTCAGACTGAGAAACTAATAGAAATCAGAAGCCAGTTGTGCCAGCAGCGCCTCGGGGTGTTATTCATTTCCTTTTAACTTTCCCATTTTATGTGTTTCCCCCCTTCCCCCCAACCTTCTCTTTCTCTCTCCATCTCTGTGGTGGTGATGGTGTGCAGAGAACGACAGCAGCAGAATAAGTGTTTTAACTCCCAAATGAAATCTTTTGGCAGAAACAGCACAGAGCTGGCTTTCAGCTGGCCGACGGTGGGAGCTTTGCCCTTGAGAAACAAATCCAGACACGCTACACTTTGTTGGTTCTTTGGACTGCCTCCACAGAGAATACACTCCCCAGATTTTCTGCTAAAGAAAACCTCAATGTTTTATCTTTTTGAGATTTGCTTTAAAATAATATCCAAGCAATATAAATCTGAAATTTTTCATAAAAATTCTTTGATAGTTGAAGCCAGGGACAGAAAATGCTTATAGTTTTGCCATCCTGAATGCTTTCTCTTTACTGATTTTGGAATATGGTCCATTTGTGTCACATTTTATTCTTTTCCTTCATTTATTCAATTAGTATCTGTGTATGAAATCCCTTTTTATACATTGAAGGGAAATATTTCTCCTTTTCAAAGTAGAGAATTTGTGTTGCTGTGGGAATTCAGTTCAATTCAAAAATGTTTTTAATCCCAAAGGGAAATTAAATGTTGTTGTAGCTCATATATAATCTAGGGTTCTTCAAACCATTGTTGTTGATGCTGATGGCTGTGGGCAGGAAGCATCTCTGACTCTGACTGAAGACATTCTGTTGTATAACAGTGTCATGAAGAAGATATTCAATTCAATTCAATACTTTTTGAATTGAAGTATTTTTGAACTGAATTGGATCCTCTTGATTTGATGAAGAATCCCTCCAGTGGTTCTACAGTCGTCTTTAGAAGCTCATCTACTGGTTGAACATCCATTGCAACTTTGACAATCCAGTTAAACAGAGTCATGACAACACAGACACCATGCAATGTACAGATTCTATTTATTAATAAAAACTATGTTAATCTTGTTCAACGTTTACATCATGACATTGCTTTACCATTGTGTTTCTTATTTTAAAGTTTTACAATGCTAATCATGTTTCTAAGGTGAATGTTTTTCCCCAATGTATAATACTCAGAATAAAATTTCTGAATGAGAATAATACTCTAATAAAACCATATTATTGGCACCCTGTTTTGATCTTGCCAGCATCTTAAGTCTTTAAGTGTTTTTTTTTTCTTTATTTTCTCTGTGTTCAGCATGTTGCTGCATAAAAGTGATTTGTACGTAAGATTAGGTGTAAAAACAACATTTGAGAGCAGAACAGTGAAGCATCATTGATTGACTTTGGGGAAATGTAGTTGTTGCTTTAGCGAAAGCAGCTGAAGCAAATAACATTTAGGACCTGGAGCCAGATGGCAGGAGTCAATGTGGCTGAGAAATTTGTGGAAGATTCATCCAAATGAAATCTTTTTCTCCCCATCTGGCTCTAAAGTTCTCACTGACTGATGATGTTCATTAAAAGAAGGGTGAATTTAAACTGGAAAAGATTTAGAAATGTAAATATGAAGTAAATATGTTTCCTTCCTCTGGATGTCAGTGTTGCATCATTCCTGAATCCTGCAGGAAATCGTCTTTCAGCGGAGGATAGAAACCAGCTCTACTTTACTTTCTCGCAGACCTCTCAGAAGGATCACATCCTACATGAAACCAGAGACAAATCGAACACAATCCTGCCGGGTCTGAGCGCAGTGTGGCTTTGAATTCCTCGAGATGAAATTTCAATATTTCAATTTGTCACGCACGCCGCAGCTCTCCCAGCACGCAGCGGCGAACTTCGGGAGGCAGCAGACTGAGAGAAAACGCGTCTTCAAAGACTGTAACAGTTAAATTAACTTTCAGTAATTCTTATACTGCAGGTTTGAATTTCATTACAGCTTTACAATAGGTAATCAAATGTGCAGAAGTGCAGCTCTGAATGACAAGCACGGCTGCATCTGCACTGATGCTTGAACCCCACGTGGTTTCCTCTCAACACAAATCCACCTTAAGCCGAATCAGAGTAAAGGGCATTGTGCAGAGTCAGAAAGGAGCTTTACAAAGCAAACAGTTTTCCATCTCTTGTTCCACTTCACCTCCGCTCCCACACAGGAATCAGTCATTCTCTGAGGAAGAAGTGACTGAAACTCTTTTTTCCCTTCAGTTGCCTTTGGTTGTTTTCAGACATGTTCCGGAGCTAACAGCAACAGGTAAACAGGTTTAAGGCTGTTTTCGCACCTGATGATCAGGTTTATTGGGGACCAAATATCTGATATTTGTTGCATTTTCAGCTGGTGGGGTTTGCTTTCATACTGCACCGTGTCAAACATCCACCCATCCATCCACTGTCCCTAGTGGGATCAGAAGGGGTGATGGTGCCCATATCCAGCGAGACATTTCAGGCGAGAGGCGGGGTCACCCTGGACAGGTCGCTGGTCCATGGTAGACCGTGTCAAACAATCCAAATTAACTGTCCCCTCCCTCACCTGTGGTGGCGCTGCACCAAGAACCACTGAAGAAAATCTTCAGACACTTGAGTGAAACTTCCTTTTTCATTAAATGTCAATGAAAATGGAGCAGCATTAAATTTTAGCAGCTGTAGGATTTCTCTTTTGTCTTTGGTGAAACATTCAGAGTAATTCCTCCTGCTATCGATAAACTCTCATGTTTGTAGTTCTCTTTGGCTGGAGCAGTCTCCAGTCCGTTTGGCATTCACATTGGAACCACGTCTGCATTCACATTAATCGAACATAGATTGAAGTTTTAAGGCTGACCAGAGTTCACGTTTTTTGGTTCACATCTGAGTTTGATTGCACAGTCACACTTTTCCAAATGAACCAGACTTTCTATTCAAAGAATTAAAAGTGGACTAAACAGGACTGGTGGAAATGCACCCACAATGAACCTTCGCTTGCTTGTATCGCATCAATCTTGCATATGACATCAAAGGCCAATTAACTTAGACTTAGCTGATAGTTTAGATAAGTTTTTACTTCCTAATAACCAAATTCTCTCATGCTGCAGACATATGGTAAACTAACTGACAATCTAATTAAATGTTTTTAAATTTCAGCAGCAGTGTGGCCTCTTCAGGGATGTTGAAGAGAGGAGCAGATCTCTGGAGGCGCAGGAGCAGCACAGGTACATTTTGTGATGCATTAAAACAAGATATTAAGAAGATGATGATTTCATGTTTGGTGTGGAATGGAGGATGTAATGCAGAGAGCTGGCAGATGAGGACTTTAATTAAGAAATTAATGAGACAGAAGTTATAAAAACGAACCATGGCAATCACTGAGGAAAAACCTGGAAGCTTGAATGTAGGAGAGGAAATGACAGGTGAGTGGATGCAGCTGAGGAAAGGAGCAGGTAGGGTCAACTGAGGTGGATAATTAACAGCTGGGATAGGGAGCTGATTGGTAGGCTGTGATTGAGGTAAACAAAAAGAAAAACTGTGAACAAAAGCAAAGTGAAAGAAGGGGACGATTGGTAATCAGGTTGTTCAGGTTCCAGTGGCAGCAGCATGGATGTGGCTCAGAGGTTCCAGACTGGTTTGGAGGTGAGCAGCTGTTAGAAATATTGTGATGGTCCAAGGGTGAATAATTTATCAAATGATGGTATCTGATTTACTTAAAGGGCAATTTCATGGATTTTAAGGACTCAGAACTGTCTCTGATATTTTCTAGTTCATATTCTGAAATTGTCTCACCAAACCTGGTCTGGATTATCCTACACTGAACAGAGATCCTTGAAATTTGTCAAACTTTTTTCCTATACTTTAAAACCCTCAAAAATGTGGCTTTTCAATTCTTAGTATCTAACTAGTATAGTTGACCACCAGGTGTTGAGTGGTCATTAGACTCTTTTGCAACACTCTTCCCAGATCACACCCCTGGGGTGTAAGATCTGTAACTCGGGTAACAGGTAAACAAAAAACCCACCTCACATTCCTAACCATGGCATTTGTTGACAGAATCATGAGAGGATCATGAGAAATTTACTGGCAGATCCAGTTTGTGAATCTGGAGAAGATTTAAGACCCTGTTTTCCTTGGGTGATTTTATCGGCGAGGCTGCTGGGGAAATAAAAGGCTCTGTTTTACAAACACAAGAAATATGTCAAGGTCTGAACTCCATGCTTGAGTTGAACTCTGTTAGGCCCACCCTTTGTTGCCAATCATGTTTGTGGTGTTCTTTGAAGGGATCTCAGGATGTAGATGTTGGAGAGAATGGTGTAAAGTTGAACTTCTATGATCTAATTAAGCTTGCAACTTAGCAACAAGCTCTGTGAAAAGATGGACCACTGATAGGTGGAGGTGGTTGAGTCCTTGTTTCAAATGGATGACATTAGATACTTTGGATTCTTTTTCACTACTGTCAGCACAATATTCCAATCAGGCATAACATTATGACCACCTGCCTTGTAGTATGTTGGTCCTACTTTTTCTGCTAAAACAGCCCTGGCTTGTTCTACTTATTGACTTTAATGGACTCCTGAAGGTGTGTTGTGGCATCTGGCACCAACATTGCAGATGCCTTGTAAGACTTGTCCTCCACGGACAAGTCTTATTTGTCCAGCATGTCAGACATTTGGTGGTACATATCGAAGAAACATCTACATGGATGGGAGGACCCAAGGTTTCTTAACAGAAGCTCGTGACCAAACTGTCTCCACTGGGATGGTTTTTTCACACTTTACCAAGTGACTAATTAGGATTCATCAGACCAGGCCAACTCTTTCAATCACGCTGAGATCCAGTTCTGATTTTTATGAGCCCATCATACCTATATTCTGCTGTGGATTTGCTGCTGTGAATCATTTTGGATAATTTTTCTGTTGATGATTCAGTTTGGGCCAAGCTTCAGCTGTCAGCCAGATGGCCTC
>NW_015116829.1:19723-34612 GCF_001443285.1 Poecilia latipinna | reverse complement strand
GGATTTCAGGGCCATCAGACGAGGCCACAACCTTCTCCTCATAAACGGAGAACAAATGGAAACAGTTTCCTGATTACTCGCATCATGTCCAACCTCTTACCAACACCTTGGTAAAAAGCAATCTAGTCAAGAAACGGCATCATTCCTCTGAGGAGAGTTTTCTAACATACTGTCCCTGTGTGGGATGCAAAAGCTTTAGAGAAATATTGTCCAAAATATAAATAAATACACCATACGATGCCCTCTCCCCTCTCTGGATGGCATATCCATTTCCTGTGGCCTCAGGGACGCACAGATTCCTCCCAGGAGACCTTTCATATCCCACCCATCACCTGTCTGTCCTCTGGATGGAGCTTCATCACATTTACCAACAGCAGATTCTGCCCTGGGCTGCAAATAACCACTGAACATATTCCTCCCTGCAAACACAACCAGCATTATTCAAACACTCAGACGATTCAGGACGCCGAGACATCCTGCAGTCCATTAGTGGGCTCTACCTTTTTATTTTAGTGTCTAAATTCGAGTATATTTTTGTATTTTTGCTGCACTTTGTTTATGTTTGCATAAGTGCACAATTGTTTATCCATACAGCACCTTGAAATTAGGGATTTAATGTAAGAGAAACAATAATAAACTCTATTATAGCTCTAATATAAAACCTATTCGAGTAAAAGTGCATTATGTCTGTTGCATAAATGACTTTCTTCATGGCAGAAACAACTTTGCCTTGATGAGAATAAAAACATGTTTATTTTTTGGTCCTTTCAGATTAAGATGCTCTACATCACCGTCAAGACCACATTTATTTTAGTGAGACATGAATAATATAAATCTGTGCAGCCGTCATCCGTTCTGCAGCTCATCCATTGTCATCTCTTGTGTTGGTTACAGCAAACGCCAGGGATGTTTCACAAAACCAGGATAGCGGATTAAGCCAGATGTCCTGGCTTAATTAATCCCCGATTCGTAACACATAAGTTACCATGGCGATATATTCCCTGCTCCACACCAGGCTTAGTTGAGCCGTTTATTGGGTTAAAGGTTTTTTTTTTAGCAAATGACAGGTATGATTATGATGCTTCGTTAGTTAAGAATGGTTTGAAAAAGCATATTTCCAAACCTTTTAAGTCAATAATTCCTTAATATTTATGAAAAAGTACTTGTTCTACTGGTAGATATGGGAAAATTGACTTACAAGTTAAACAATCTGCCAATGGAACTGGAACTTTTCCATCAATATGAAAGAATTAGCAGCGTAAAACAATCTGCTTTAGCTTGCCAAAAAGTTAGTTGCAAGTTAGCAAACTTGACAAGTTGACAAACCGAGATATTTGCTCTAGAAACTCGATCAAAAATACTTGGTAAGATTTTGTGTTTTTGCAGTGAAGTGACAACAGGATGGATGATCAGTGTATCAGTGTCATGGTTGGTGGTGAGGAGAGACGCAGAGAACCCGGGTTATGAAGAAAATGATGAATTTATTGATGAAACGCTCGACAGTCCAGTTCAGGCGGCACGGCAGAAAACTAAGCAACAGCTTGAAACCGGTAGCAACTGAAACTAAAGACTGATATACATGAGCTAACGCCGTCACAGGACTATACAGTTCTACTGTGACGACTAAGACAAAACTGAGAACTGACATTAGACGAGGATCTGACAAAACACAAAGACAACAGGTGGACTTAAATACACAGGGAGGGTAATCAGGTACGTAGACACACCTGGGGAGCAATCAACAGGGAAGACAGACAGAGACTCACGGGAAACAGAATCACACAGAAAAACTCAAAACTAATCTCAGAAACACGGATCATGACAATCAGGAGCCATAATGTGGAGAAATACAGGTTCTGTTCTAATATTTGGTGTTGAAGAACAAGACAAACCAAAAATAAAAGCTCTCAATTTACCAATTTGTGTTGATAAAGACCCTCACCTGTCGTCACGACATGAGAAAATGATGAGATCCTAAATATCAGGTACTGAAATCAGTTTTCTCTGTAGCTTATCCCCTTAAACATTTGAGGTTTCAAACATCAGACAGACTTAAGAGTCTAAATAATTTATTCCAAGCCAGTTAAATCAAGATGTTCGACAATCACCACCAGGCGAAAGGAATTACACTAAAATGTAGATTAGAGGAGCAGTAGTCTTGGAATATAGTCGTTTCTAATCAATTTGACATAATTAAAAGGAGTTTATTTTCTAAATGACTCCTTTTCTCAGTAGTTTGTTTTCAAAAATGGATCCAATAAAGTCCAGTTTGGCTTATATCACCGAGTGAGTTAGCAACCAGGAAGGGCAGTTTACTGAATGTAAAAGCTTTAAATGAAGAAGATGGTCTGTGCTGTATTTCTCATCATACTTTCTGCATGACCACAAATGGTCATAAAACGAGGAAAATGTTAGCAGAAGTGGGCATCCACTCATTAAGCGTTTTAAAAACTGCTCAGAGACACATCCGAGTCTTCTGGGCTGACATTTTCCTCCAATTATCTGCTGCTGCAAAGGAAAAGCTTTTCCTGTCTGGCTTTGCATCAGCTCCTGAAATATTCAGACAAACTGCTGTTAATTAAGATCAGAGAGGATTTAGCTTGTTAGTTTCTGGGAAAAAGGGTTGAAACACTCTAGTGTGACACCGATTAAATGACAAATACTAATGTTTCCTACCAACACCCAATCAAGGCTGGACACTTAAAACAGTTCATTAATTTGTAGAAAAATAGAATAAAATAAACAGATACTTACATGCTATTAAACTGCTATTCCAGAAAAGCAGAATCAAAATAGTTCTAAAATTTTCATATTCATTGCTATAAAAATATTGACTATAATTGGTCTAAAAGCTGTTAAATAAAATCTAACTTGATTAAAAACTGAGCAGTGATCAAGCTTTGAACAAAAACTAACTGTGGCTGATTTTCCATTACAAATGTGTGCAAATCTTTGTTTATAATCTGCTAATTTTGAAAAAAGAAAAAAAAAAAGCTATTTTGCAACTGCACTGTTTCCATTAAATAGGAAATTAAAATCACAGGAGCGTAAGCTTGTTCTCGCTATGAGCCATTAAAGCGATGGATGTAAACAGTTACATGAGATGTTTGTAATTCAGCCGTAGCTCATCATCTTATCGCCAATGGTGACATCCACACGTTGATCAGGTGATGCAAAAAGAACGTTTCCTTTGCAGTTTTGCAAAATACATCAGTTCTGATACAGCAAGGAGAAAAAAAAAACCCACCTCATCCCAGTGGAAAAACTTTCCATCATAAAACGAGAGGGTTTTTTAGAAATTACTGCGTTTCCATAAAGCAAATTTATTTTTGCAATTTTAATTTGGGCAATTTTATGGTCAATGGAAACCCAGTTTCCATTGACCATAAAATGGTCAATGGAAAATGGTCAATGCTACACGCTGAAAACAGTGTGTAGCATCAAATAAGAGATTTTTTAATAAAATGGCTGTCTAGACCCAAACACACCGGATCAGGACACGGTAAGAGCGTTTTTATGCATCTGCAGCCAAGAAATGCTTTTATGAACAACGTGTGAAAATCCTTTCTGCTTGACTTAACAAACATAGTGTAGAGCTGATCTGTTGAGTATTCCTTTGGATTAACAAAAAAATTGTAGAGCAAAAAGTGTTTAATAAGATATTTTTTTACTTGAGGAGTTCTGGGTAGAACATATTTAAAGGCAAGTTTCTTTTTTTCACCTTAAATGCAAAATGTATATTTTGTTGTATATATTTTGGCGTATTTACTCATCTAAGAATATTCTTACAGCAAAAGGCATTTTTTGAGTCTCTATTCTCCAGTTAATGATTACTTGATCATTAAATTAGTTCAGTAATCGATTAATCACGATTAATCATTCCATGCAGCTAAAAAATAACAGTCGCCTCTATTCAATACACTCTACTTTACCCGGTCGGTACGTAACCAACCTAAAACCAACGCAGATAAAGACCCGGTCCCTGTCATGGTGTAATGCTCATAAATTAGCCAAGAAGATTAATGATCACTGGCCGAAGGTTAAATCAATTAACTAATCAATAAGCCTTTGAACAGAGATGAAACCGATATTGACCGATCAGAATTACTCTTTAGATCCACATGAAAACGCTTTGTTACCCTGAGATTTAATTTAGAAAGTAAAAACCACAGTTTTAGTCAGCCGTATGTTGCAGCGGGCGTCCAGACGCTGCCGTCCTCATCGCCGCTGTTCTGGGTTCAGGTTTTGATTTTCAGACTTTCTCTGCCCATTTCCTCTCCAACGACACAAAACCAGCAGCGCCAAGAAACATAAAAAAGAGCTGCTTTTCATTAAAAGTTGTGCATAAAGTTTTCTTCCATTTAAATTTTGCTCACATATTTCCACTACAGCTGGTGGAAAAGTTTTTTATATAGTAAAAGGAGAGATTATGGCTTTATGAGAAAATACTAACGTGAAATTCTAAGGATTTTATGTAAATTGTTCTTCGTTTCTGTCTCTTATCCTGTCTGCTGCTCTTGCTTTCATTCCTCTCATTATAGTCTCCTCTGTCTGCAAAGAAATTACCATTTTATTCCCTTAATTGCCTTACATTTAAAGAGTGAAATCCCTGCTGCTGGGAAATATTTTGTCATGTGAAAAGATGCAATTTGCAAGCAGAATCCTGTGTGTTATCAGTCCAATTTTCCACAGAAATACTTCGATCTCATTAGGATTTATTGATGAATCAACCACAGATTATAAATGAAAGAAGTAAAAAATGTTTAATCCTATTGTAGTTTTATCGAAAACTATTAAAATCACAAACTGTGGCATGAACAAACCAGCACTGAAGTGACATTTTACACAAGTGGAAAGTTTGGTGAAACTAAATTTAAAGTAAAAGATGGACCAACTGATGTTCTGATTATTGTGAATCTTTTAAACAAAAATTGCTGGCAAGTTAAATAAGATCAGTAGATTTTGGGTCAATTAAAAATCTAATGGTTGATGGTGAATGTTTTCGGTTTTCTCCAAACCAACGCAGAATATGTAAAGAAATTAAATCCTGCAAGCTGTTGGAAAACTACTATAAGAAAAGGAAAAATATGGTATTCTGTAAGCATTTAATTAAAAATATATTGCCGTACTGTGAAAACAAGAAGTAGTTTTATTGTAGCTGCAGGCATTTTTCCTTTTTGTTGTTTGACACTATTTGTGCTTCTGTTTGCAAACCATTTAAAGCAAAAAAAAAATAAAAATAACTTTACATCTTCTTCACTCAGTCACACATCCACACTGAAGAGCCACAACAGAAAATAATGGAGTTGGTCCAACGGTCTAGTCAAAGTCTGGCATTCCCTGACTAAATATAGAAAGCTGAGTTTATTTTATTTCAATCTTCTTGAACATCAAACTACAACATTTCTGAAAAAAACTACACTTTTTATATATTAGTTTATTTGTTAAAAATTTTTACATTTTAACCGTCAATATTTTGTTTTTTGTTTTTTTTATTTCTGCATGAAACATGAAAAAACTCAAGAAAAGAGTAAATTCACCATTTTTAGGCTCCAGAAAACTGAATCTTAAGACCTTAAGGTTTTATTTAGATACCAGTAAACAGAACAAAAACACTGATATTAAAGAAACATAAGCAAACAAACTTTACTTTAAATAAACTATATTTAGCCCCGATTCGTTTTTACTTGTAATAGATTCTGAAATGGAGATGATGCAAACCAAAAAAAAAGATAGATCTATATAAAATCTGAAAGCTGTGAAAGTTTTGTTACGTTTCTTCAACTTAAATATTGAAAACAGAAAAATTTACACTTTTTCAGACTCAAATTTTTAGATTTTTTTCATTTTGAAATGGAAGAAAAAAATTAAGTCATTGTGAAAATAACTTAGTGCTGATAAAGTGAATCCTGTAAGCTTTAAAATCTATAGTTTTCCACAAAATGTCCCAATTTTTGGCTTTATTTCAGTTTAAGCAATGATATTGTGGAATTAAATATAATTTAAAGCAGATAAAGATCAGGAGATCTACAACTGATCAGGGTTTTACTCGCCTCCCAATAATCATGAAATCCTGCTAAAAGATGTCAAACTGACTCCAATTTGACTGTTTTTTGGAGTTTAACAGCTTGTTTCTGTTTTCATTAAGTAACATTTTACATGACTAGATGATGGGTGAATTTTAACAAAAACAGAAAAAACAAAAAAAGGGATAAAGAGGGGTCATAATTTTGAAAGTTTTCCTTCAGAATAAAAGTATTTTACACCTGAGGGAATCAGAAACCAAATCAAACCCGACAGCGCAAACATTAAAGAAAATTTACTTTTAATAAATGTAAATTTAATAAAGACGAAGCAGGAAGTCATCTCTCCTCCTTCAGTGTGTGTGTGTGTGTGTGTGTGTGTGTGTTCACTGCCAACCATCAGCCCCTGTGTGAAAAACTGAGACGTCTTAATTAGTGGAGGCAATAAGCCGTCTCTGCTGCTTCCCATTTATCATTTAGGTCTAAATATCAGCCACTAAAACATGAAGAAAATGATTACGCAACAGAGCAGAATCAGGAAATTGAATTAAATCTGTGATTTTTCTTCATTTTTCCACCTTCCTCGCCTCGTGTAACATCACCTTCCTCATTTATTTCCTGTCACGGTGTCTCATCATGTTCTCACATTCTGGGATGTTTCAGCTCATCAAATCTGAGAGGAAATAAATGAAGCAAATCTGAATTATCTTAAGTGCATTTGCACGTTTTGGTCTTTCATAACTGCATTTTTTGCTGAAAGCCAATCAGTTTTTAGAATAATTTTGCAGAACAGAGTCGATTTTGATGCGATCGCTTTGTTTTACTATAGCTTTTGTAAACATAAAAACTTTCACATCAAAGTCAACATAAATGGCTTTGGTCTGGAAAAAATGCAAAAATAATTTCTGCAACTCCTAGTTTCTATTTCTAAGTAGAAACAGAACCGTAGAAATCTGATAAAACAGGAATAAAAGTGATTTCTGTAAAGTTATTGTTAAACTTTATCATATTTTTAGATTTTCTAGATATTCTGATTTAAAATGGTTCATTTATATCAACTTCTGGATAAATTGTTGCCACTTGTTAGGTTTTATTTACGTCGTTTCTCTTCCTCCAGTTTCTTTTTAAAGTCCATTTTGCTGCGAACACAACAGTTTGACCTCAGTCACATGAAATAAGCATTAATTTTAGTATGATATTTTTTTTCTCTGTCTTAAGTTTGAAATTGACTCATTAACTTATGGACAGCAGGAAATCAATCATTTTTTAATCATATAAACGTTGCAGGTTATATCTGGATGCACAGGTTTGATTTTTCTGGTGGATTTTCTCAAATTATTATGATGTCAAAATTATACAAATAATCTGGTTTCTAGTTCTGAAGCTTGTTTGAGGATCAATCGGTAATTTTATTTTAAGTTTATTTCCTTTTTTCTGAAGTTTTTCTCCAACAATAACTCACAATTCTTAGAAGCTTGAATTGAAAGCTACTTTTTTCTACTTTTTAATTTTTTTTAAATGGAGATAAACATTGGAAAATAATTTATTTTAAGCTGTAATCGATCCATGTCATCTGGGTGCTCAACATTGTATAAAGAATATAAATTAATTGCTTTTCTCCAATCTAAATGCATCCTGCTGGCTGTTAAAACGTTCAATCGGTGCTTTTTGATAAAAGTGCCAGATAAATCTATAATCTGTTGTTTCCTTTGGGCTGTGAGGTGAGCTCACATCGGTCTCTGAGGAAACGGAGACGTTTTGTTTCTGCATGTGAGAGAGCAGCGACAGTCCAACTCCAGGAGGATATCGATGAATATAAAGCACCAGCTTTTATTACTTGGCTCCAGGCTGCTTTGATAAATCACCCGGCTTTGCATTTCACCTGCAAGCGTTAAAATCCGCCTGCAGGGGTTTCCTCTGACCTTAAACCCAAACTAGAATGCAATTAGCAAATGGTAACAGCTTTATTGTGCGTATTTGTATGTAATGTCGCCGTCTTTGTTTTCCTCCCTGGTTTTATAGTCTGTAAAATATGAGCTGCATCTAAATTCAGGCGTTGTGAGGATGGTGAGATCCATCTGAGCGGGAAAGATGTGTTCAAAGCTAGCAGTTAAGATGGTAAAATTCAAAATATTCCACATCTGACCAGCTGCAAACTGAAGACATGCAGGTTATTTAATATCCATCATAATGTTGAGAATAATGAATCCATGAAACAATTAATCCTTAAAGCTGACACAAGTGAGAATAACTTTTTTACAGCAACTTTCAACACCTTGTAATATGCAGGGCAGCCATTTTGGATTTGGAGGTCAGTGCTGGAGGGAATCGGTTCGAAATGGACTTAGTAATTGGTTAAGTCTACTCAGTTACTGAGTAACAGATCAAAAATATAAATTATTTAATATCTAAAAATTACATAATTAGACTAAAATACAAAGTTAAGTGGAAATGTTGGTATTTTAAATATAAAAATGAAAATAATTTATATAAATAATTATAAAATAACAAAATCAGACAAAAGAAATTTTTACAAATCCTTTTCTTTCAATAAAAAACTTTAATAAAACTGCATGCGTGTCTGTCTGGTGAATTTTTGATTTAAACATTGTTTTTCATTCAGTGTGTGGAGAATCCAGACATTTTACTCAACTAAGAGTAGAGATACTTCATAATAAAATTACTCAAGCAAAAGCAACTAGAGCACAGGAAAAATACTTCCAACAGTAAATTTATGCCAAAAACTTAACCGAGTAAATGTAGCTCTGGTTTAAACAACATATGTTCATTGCAAATATACAAGTTGGCTAAACATTTTACAAAATTACAGCAAAATAAATAGATAATTTAGATTTTTTTTTTAAATCAGTTTGTGCAGTGTAGGTATGTTTTGTTAGTGAAAACCGATAATTATTTGATTTCCTCCATTATGTTGCTTGTTTTGTTTTCACTCCTAAAAAAAAAAAGCAAGTGGCCACACACAAATAAAGCTCGCTCGCTCACCATCCTCATCCTCTTTCTGCCTCCTTGCTCTTCTCTCACCTTTCAATTTCCTCCACTTCATCCTGCCTGCGCTGCGGGTCGTTCCCCGCAGCTGCTGAGGATATTGACTGATCTCCGTCTGTGTCTCAGGCGGGCCGGGTTCAGGGAAGGCTCTGCAGTGCGAACGGCTGGAGGAGCGGTTCGGCCTGCGCCACGTCACCCTGGGCGACCTGTTGTGTAGCGAGATGCAGAGCCACAGCGAAAGAGGGCGCCACCTACAGGACATTCTAGAGAGAGGAGAGAAACTGCCAGAGGTTAGTCTTTAACTTTGACATTTCATGTGAGACTAACAAGTAATAATATGTTAGGAAACAAAAAAATATTTTTAAAGAATCTGAAAAGTGTGGCGTGCACTTATATTTAACCTCTCCAGAGTTTTGTTTTTTTTTCTAAACCAATGAATATATGCAAAAACCATGACGGCGTATTAACAGTATTCATAGAAAAAAATTTAAAAATTCATTTCAAACAAAAACGTTTCCAGAAATAAGTACATTTCTGAGCTCCAAATCAAATCAGATTAAGTTTGTCAAACTATTTATGTTTGTTTAACATGGCAACATAATAAAGTTAATATATTAGTTTGAACAAACTTAATTTGAAAATTTGTAACATTTAAATTTTAAGTTGGATCAGCCGTCTTATTCTTTCAGTGTATTTTTAATTGTCAGTTTTTAAAATAATACAAATGACGTATTCAGTAGTAAGCATATTAAATTTTTGTTTGGTTTAATATTCAAACTGAACAGAGAACACACATCAAGCACATGAATACTTAAAATTTTTCCTCCACAAGTGGCAAAAAATGTTGATTGAGATCCTGATAACTACATACAAACAATAAAATTAACCAATTGAACCCAAGTTATGAACCATTCACCACATTTTTAAAGAAATATTTTTTCAAAGAAGTTGCATTAATGATCAGGGTTTCCTCAAACACTTGGAAACTGAATGAGCAGAAAAGCTCTTTGCACCAATCGGATGGTGGAATAACCTGAACAACAGATCAAAAACAATAAACATCTTTGTTTTTGACTGAAAATGTTGCTTATTTTGTAAATATGTGGCTTTTGATGAAAATGTAATGAACTACAGATCCTGCAATTAACTCAAACATTTTAATTGATAGCAATGAGATTAGGCCAACGTTAAGCTAATTTTTGTTGTTCATCTTTTGGTTTTTGTCTGGATTAAAACATCTGCAGCTGCAACCAAGAGCAACACAGCGACCATTCAAACCTTTAAAAAATATCAAAACCGAAAGGCACAGGAAGCTTCATTACGTTCTCTGAATCCAGTTGGATTCTACACATCGTGCAAGGCAAAAGCCAATTAAGCTAACAGAACTTTTTATAGAAAAAAAAAACTCGAAAAAATTTTGTGATTTCATAGAAATATCATCTGAGGATTAGATCACCAAAAGGCACATCTGGAGCAGATATGAGAGCAAGCGATTCGCCAACTGAACAGAAGAATCAAAGCTCAAACATGCTGCACTGAAACAGACCGATGAATGGAGAACGGAGTCACCAAACCAAGACACGAAAGATTAAGGCATAAAGCTATGAGATAAAAGATTGTTGATTCAGTATTAAAAGATTTCTCTCCTTGTTGATAACATGTTTTCCTGCCAAAGATTAATTTTGGAAATGGAGGGGGGGACATTACACGCTCAAGACGGCTTAAACTGGCTTACGGAGAGATTGATCGGCTGTGCAGCGTACCAGACGGAGCTGGCACAGATGTCTGCGTGTGTTTACTGGAGACCCAGGCTGTGAAACCACATGTGATATAATAAGATAAAAACCAATTAAAAAAAACTGTTATGTTCCTAGAATCCAACCAACCAATAAAAGTGATTTCATTACTGGAATGGTAATGGTGTGAAGTTTGCTCTTCCTAAAAGGAATGAAAAAAGGAATCTGAAACAAACTTCCAAAAACTGCAAAACAGCTGAAACACCAAGTTCATTTAAAGGCCGAAATCCCCATTTAGAGTTAATTTTGAAACGTAATAAAGGAACGATGTGTCATGATGGCACTTGGTAAATTGTCATGCTTACTGGTTTTCTCAGTTGTTGAGTGTGTGGCGCCGTCAGAGGTGGGTAAAGTACCCAAAGATTTTACTCAAGCAAAAGCAGCACTACTTTGACATATTTTTACTCAAGCAAAAGTAAAAAGTAGCCATCCAAGCATAAAAAGAATTTGGTAAAAAAGTCTACTCAGGTCCCCAGTAACTGATCACATTATCAACCGTTTAATATTTTAAAATTACGACATCAGCTGGACCAAAATATCAAGCTAAGAGGAAATTTTGGTGTTTTAAGGACCAAAATGACAATAATTCATGTAAATAAAAAATAAAATGTTTCCAAATCAGTTTCTTTCAATAAAACTTCAATAAAAGTTTCACACACAGGTGTGTGTCTGTGTCTGGTGGATTTTTAGTTGAAACATGTTTGTTCTTCATTCACAAGAGAATCCAGACATTTTACTTAAGAGTAAAGATACTTCATAATAAAATTACTGAGTAAAAGTAAAGCGTAGTGAAAATACTCCTCTAGTAAATGTAACCAATTACTACCCAACTCTGTCTAAGGCTTTGGATTTTTGTGTTTTTAATAAGGTGTAAAGCACTTTAAAGTGCACTAATGCAGTTTAAAGTGGCCAAGCGTTACATAACACATTGATCCCAGGAACTGAACCCATCTCTGAGGTTCTGCAGCTTCAGTTCTCTGAGTTTAGCAGCAGCCATTTCTCCCTTCGCTAATCCTGTCTTCCAGGTAATCTGCTACGGTGCACAGTGTCTTTGTGCACCAAATCTTACATCCAAACTGATAAGCACTGTGCGCATATGTAGATTTTTATCAGTTTGACAAATAGCGCAGCCCTGAAGGAGTAATATTTCTTACTGTTGCTCAGGTTGGGCTGATATTTCAAGGCTCCTAAATGAGTCCAGTTTCCAACAGTATAAACCACTTGGTTTCGTTCACTAATTAGTGGTGAGGCTCGATTAAAGTATCTTAATTAATTCTCAAATCATAAACCATATAAACAAAATAAGCAACATTTTTTATTCAAAAGTAGTTTTGCTACCAATTGTTTTTAATATGTTCTTTAGGTTATTCAACCATCATATCTGCTTAAAGTGTTACTATACCCATCTACCTTCTGTAGAAATGTGGACGTTGGCGGCGTCTGTTTGCTGCTACATGTTTAGCATTGAGATGCTAATTTAGGTTTGACGAGCTTCACTAATAGGCTATCTCCTTTTAGCACAACTTGTACACAACAATAATCTTTTTCAGCGTCTCCTCCGGTCGTTTTTTACAAGCAAAAAATTTACCTGGGTGTGTCAAGAGAAGCGGCTTTGTCCTCCATCGCTGTTGTATGCGGATGCAGCTTGTGCGTCAGAGTTGGGGGCGTACCGGAAACACAATACGAAAGGTTCCGGCTCGCTTTTAAAAGTGAGTTATTGCATAATAAATTAACACATTTAAATCTATGTAATTAACATATTAATCAAAATGAACATGTTAAAGTCCCAGCCTACGACGGCGTGTAGAGACACTGCAGATAGAAAAAGCAGTACATTTCTACCAAAACTGTTGAAATCTCAGAAATTTTCTACAAAAATGTGGACATTTTCTGAGTTTGTAAAGTATTTAATTTTGGATTTTTGAAAATTCTGAGTTTTTGAGTTTTGAAGTTCAACTTAAAGTCTATTAATTTTGAAATTAATCTAAAAAAAAATTCTGAGTTTTTCCTCATATTTTTACTGTTGGAGAGCACAAATGTCATTTTTTCAAGAAAATTTCTGAGATTAATCTCAGAATTTGAAGGGGGTTTTTGTTGTTTTTTTGTTTTTAACCACAACAGCCCTAATACACTATCATATCATTCCCTAGTTGTTATCTTAAATCTCAAATGGAGATTTGATTTTGCCTTGTTTCTTGAAGAAGTCATGGGACGGTCATAGCACGTCTTAAAAAGCCTCTGACTGAAGAAACATTTGTTGAATCAATGCGTTGTTATTTGCAAGATCATCTCCAAAGGTTCCAAAATCACCAGAAGAGAGCTAAGCTTCTTTAGTGGCTTCCTCTTTGTTTGAGACACTTTATTTGATTCTGCTACTCCAATAGAAACAGAACTTTCCATCAACACCAAAGTACCTAAACCACATGAAGCACAACAACTTGCCTTGTGACAATTTGCTGTTATGATAGAAAACATCGACTTGGTTCGATTAGGACAAAGGAAGAAATTTCATAAAATCAGAAATATCTTGAGCCATTAAAAAATCCCAGAAGGTTTAAAATGTTTTCCCCCAGGGGGTTGATTGGATGTTGATTAGCAGGCATTGGCTCAGTTTATTGTCACGTTGCTCTGTGGGTTGGAAAAGCTTAATAAGGACAATAATAAAGGCCTGCTCATAACAAACAAGTTTGATTTTTGTCAGGGTTGACACCTATTAAACACAGCACATAATACAGGAAAGACAAGAGAAAGTTAGATTCTTAATACTCGCGAGGAGAACAGACAGAGATGTGCTTTCAGTTACAATCTCCTACTGCTCTGAAGCACATTTGCCTGCCCCTCTCTTTTTATTGTCTTTAGGATCCCTAATCACAGAGAGCGCTGTAACTCTAAGGGGAGGGGAAAAGACACTTCATCACACAGTCACAGCGCCAAGATTATAGCTAACTAACAACACAATCTATCTCGCACTAGCTTATCCAGTTCCTGACCCAGGATCAAGCAGGACAAGTTGTACATCTTCACGGCGATGGTTTTATAGCTATCTAAGAGGTCAAAGCAGGCCGTTCTGAGAAGAGCTGCTGTCACTGCTCTTCTTCAGAGAGGCCCTCTGAGAAACGAAGCCAGAGTGATTAACAATACAGAAACATTCCTTAAAACATATGACTAAACTAAATAAGTAAGTATACATAAACTAAGAACATAATAAAGATATAACAAATAGTTGATAATAATACAATTTACCTAACAATTTTGTTTCACTGCCAATATGAATAGAGGTGCATCAGGATTTAAGCTACAACAACAGTTCAGATTTAGTTTGTTTCTTTAAAAAAAAAAGAAAAAACAAGCTGTTTTCTACATCCAGGCCTCCAGAGTGCCTTTTATCCTCCAAGTGTAGAAAACTATTGATTCCTCCACTTGTGATGTTCCCTGCCTCCATCTGATGGATTTGTTTTGTATTTGTGGTCGACGGATGACAATTTCTCTCCCAGCGAGAGCTGCTTTGGTCCAATCACAGCAACAGCTTTCAAATCCAAACTGCCTCCCCTGGCATTACTCCAATCCCTATTCTGGTCCACCTCTCCGTCTCCACACTCCTCCTGCTCATCTAACAAAGTCCTGATTCTGTGTCTCCATCTTTTCATGCAGTTGAAGCCAAAGAGGGGAGGCACTACAACCTGACATGCATTTACTGCTTCGGGATTCACTAGTGATAATACACCTCACACTTTTGAATTGCACAATTTGAAATTCGGAAAATAAATTCTCGCCAATTTTGGAAAAAGAAATTCACCTTTCCAGATAAAAAGTTTTTGCGCTAGGAAGAGGTGGGTTTTCAGCCATATCAAAATGGGTATATTTTGCAAAACTCCAATGGAAACACTTTTTTCAAGTTACCTGACTAACAATTGCATGTTACTACTGGTGAAAACAACAAAGAAGACAACAGGAAGTGGCAGGAGGATGATGGTTTGTTTTTGTTTTAGTCACATACTGTGCAGATGCTCCACCAGAGCTCTCAGAGCGTTACACAGTTTATAAAAAGGTGTGTGTCATTCTAA
>NW_015116829.1:6350-15575 GCF_001443285.1 Poecilia latipinna | reverse complement strand
CCTCCAGGACCTACACTGGTTCAGGACATGATGAACTTTAAATAAAATAAAATAAAAATAAAGCGTTAAAGATGAGGAAAAATTTTCTTAAGTCTTTTAACACTGACCATTTTTCATAAAAGTACTAAATGAATTTTTTTCAAAAAATAATGGTCACTTTATATTATATAAAAAATATAATAAGTAAGCAATAAAATATAACTGCATGTGCAGTAGAATAACTTACGTCTTCATTTCATAATTTCTCTGGACGTTTTAGGAACAATCAGGCTTGAGAACATAAACAAGCGCTGAACCGAGTTACAGGCTGCATGAAAACTCCCACGCACAGATTTGCTTCGACTTTCATCGACTGGCAGGAAAATCCCGAACGCTTTCGAGCTCGGCTCATGCTTAAGCCTCTTACAGCACATTAGGGCTGCGTCCCGTGTGTTTTCCAACATGAGAACTGCTCTATGCTTTTTTTAATATATACACACAGAGAGAGGACAGAGGAAAACTGAGATTTAAGAGGAGGATTAATAATTAATAATCCCACAGTGGGATTACCAAAGTGCTCCTCTCAAGGTTTTAAAGCTGAATCGTTCGCAGAAATCTCTCTCTCTGCAGAAGTTAAGGGGTTTTTTCATGCAACAGTGAGATAAACTGCAGTCATGTGAAAACTAACAGCACCAGGAGAGTTGATTTGTTGACATGATGCTACTGATTTGATGCATTTTTGATCATAGACCTGGACACAAATGCTTATGCTGCAATATATTTTCTGCTGCTGACGAGGTGAAATTGTAACATAAATCACAGCTACCTGTTCCCTTCCTCTTCCAATCTGAGCAGATTTTCTCCTGGAGGTCAGATTCAGCTGAAAAGCTTTTCCACACCAAACTTTTATTCAGGGATGACAGTTCTGACTTTTTGAAAGAAAAACATCAAGCAAGCATCCAGTAAAGTAAAAACTGCAGAGATTTTAGTGCACACAGCTCTACAAAAGTGAAAAAAAAACAAAATCTAAATCCACCTTCTAGCCTTGCTTTTGGACTGAAAGGAACTAAAACCTTAAAATTGCATCAACTTTCTGTTGATTACAAGTCATATTAAGCTACATTCCATAATGAATATCATTTAGGAAGTTTACAGTGTGCTCCATTTTTACTGGCATACATAGTAACAAAAGAGCAACAGGAATCATAAAACTGGCCTGTGCATTAAAGGTAATTTATTATGCTTCCTTGAACAAGTTAGCATATGTCTATGGGGGATACAAAACATGCTTATTACATGTTTAGCACAAAATAATTCTTAGATAATGAGGTTTTAGTCTTCTCAGGTTTGCCTATTTTCAGATAATTTCAGAATGAGCCCCACTCATCGTTTACACTCGTACCTGAAAATAGCTGCAAACAGATGCCCAATTATACAACTATACCTCTTTGAAAAGCAGAAGTGGAGCCTCCTGCACAACCAACAGAATGCAGCAAGTGGTTTCTGAATAGTAAGTCAGCAACAAAAACACTTGTCTTTTGAATTTTTGAGAGAGTCCCAAAATTCAACTCTCTCACTAATAAATCGACCTGGAACTGAAACACTTTGAGTCATTTTAAAAACCCAGGAGAGACTGTTCTTCCTGAGCAACATTAAACGTTACAGGTTCCCCAGGAAGCCACCGATCAGCTTCCACCAGTGCAGCACTGAATGTATCCCAACTTATGATGCTTTCCAGTTGTACTCAGAACTGGGAAATTCTGATTTTATCGGGGAATAAAGAGAACTGGAACTTTCCCAATGGGAAAGTCACATTTCCCATTGGGAAACTGGGAACAACCCAGACTATCCACAATTACAACTCGTAAGCCAACTTTGCGTTTCAAAATGGCCGCTCCTTGTATCAACAGTATTAACCTTTGGTGGAAATGTGTATTTTACAAAAAAGTTAAGTAAGAATGTGTCTAATATTAATGTTACTTGTAGCACCTGAAATTTTAAATTGAAAATTAAAAGTGCTTTTTGCTTAAAGAAAGTAAAGCTTAAAATTATGTTTGTAAGAGGCAATGCAAACAGTGTCTATGTTGAAATTATTAACGAAAATGCTGTTACCTGTCAAACCCAGCTTCAACTTCTCATTTCCCAGGTAACTTAAACGCATCATAAATCCCAGATGCAAACCAGATAAATTAGCTTCCTGTCAGGTAGTTGAGCTCAATGTTGGGCGGTGACGTCCAAAATTATCACACTGGACTACGAAAATCACAGGTTGAAAGTAACGTCATTTTCCTCACAGTAAATTGTGAATTATTATCTTCCCACCTGCAATTTTTAATATAGCATCACAGAAAAGAACTAAATTACTGTAGATCTCAAAAAGCGTCTCAGGCATTCGGAAAAGTTGTGCAGTTTCCAAACATTTTTAGGTCACATTATTAGACCAAAATGCACACAGGAGAACTGAAAATTGTCATAAAGTATATCATTTAATGGGGGGAAGAAAAACATATTTACAGGAGAAGAAACTGCAGCAGCCAGTCGAGAACAATACATACATTGAAGAGTGGAGAAGATGAGCTAATCAGAAGCAAGTAAAAACAGCTGGGGGGAGAACGGGCAGAAGGAAAACATCTGAGCAGGAAGCAGACTGAAAGGGAAGGTGAAAGATAAGCAAAGCAGAGAAAATGGAGGAAGGGAAAACCTGAAACACAAACAATTAGTAGAAAAGATAACACTAACAAAGACAGCTAATGAGGAAAAACAAGAAATGATAAAAAAGAACACAAATGAAACCTAAAACTCAAACACCAATGACAATATAAATTTTGTCTAAAAAAAGTTCTTAATGTATTTCTAACAAAAACAACAACATGCATCTTCTAGGTGTTTCCCTGCTGCCACACACTTGACTTAATGAATGGGTGATTAACAGCCTTCTGTTATTATTGTTTTATTAAAAATATAAGATAATATTCAGTAATTATGTTAAAATAAATTTATTCCAAAAATCAAACTATGGGAATAAACATATGGATGTGAATCCCTGGCAGTTTTCTAGCGATAATTTGTTTTTTAAGTCATACATCAAGATTTAAAGGAGACCTATTATGCAAAATTCACATTTTGCATATTTTCATACTTCAATTTGTGCCTCTACTGCTTCTAAAAACAGACACATAGAACCATTATTTGGCAATAGTTCATGTTTTCTGGTGTCTGGAAAATGAACCGTTTCAAAAACCTGCCGATTCTGAGTCACATTCGATGGGCACTGCACCGTTACCTAGCAACCCCAGCCGAGCCCAAGCCCGTTACCTAGCAACCCAAGCAGCGTTCTGCCCGTTACCTAGCAACTCAAGCTGAGCCCAGGCCCATTACCTAGCAGTCCAAGCAGAGTTCCAGCACTTTTGGTCAGCTGGTTTTCCTGCTGTATGCGCTGTACAATGGCTGCTAGAAAAGACAAGTGGTCTATTGTTGACTTACCATCCAGAAACCACTTGCTACATTCTTGTTGGTTGTGCAGGAGGCCCTACTTCTGCTTTTCAAAGATGTAGGGTTGTATAATAGTTTATCTGTTTGCAGCCATTTTCAAGTGCAAGTGTAAACGTTGAGCTGGAGGATGTTAAAGTGACAAAGGCCCTAACGCAGCTCATTCTGAAAAAAGCTCAAAATCAGAAGAACTGACCAAAGAAAAATATCTGATGATCTAAGAATGATTAAAAAGCATAGTAGGTCACCTTTAATTCATAACATGATGAATTATTTGTGTTGAATCTCAAGGAGACGCTGCTGGAGCTGCTGTGTGACGCCGTGGCATCGGCGGTCCGACAGGGAAAGGGTCTGGTAGTGAGCGGCTTCCCCAGAGACCTGAGGCAGGCGGAGGAGTACGAAGCCAAGGCAAGGCAGCGCACCGACACTGACCCCACATCTGGTCAGAAACATGAATAAAAGATGGAAAAGTCAGAAAAGTCTTTTTCATTCGCTTCCCTCCCAAAGGGGAGGGAAGCGAATGAGTCAGTCATGCAGCAGTCAGAGACATAAATAGGTGTTAAAGGTGATATTTGCAGGAAGAGATTAGGTAAACAGGAAGAAATGAGATGGTCACAGTCGGGATTTGTCACATACGGATCCACTGAGACGTTTTCTCCTCTGTGGGATCAGATGGGGGAACCGAGTGCCGTGGTTCTGCTGAGCTGTTCTCCAGAGACGATGACCAGCAGGGTGCAGAGCCGCAGCAGATCCTCCTCTTCCTCAGAGAGCGCCCTGCAGAGGAGAGCCGAGAGCTTCTGCAGCGACGCCCAGGCCGTCATCGCTCACTATGAACGCAAAATGCTGCTGCACACCGTAAGACAGGGCGAGGGTTCAATTCCCTACCGATCCTCTGTAAATCCACTCAACTCAAAAACATCAAATCTGTCTAGTTTCTGGTGCAAATGTCTTAGCACACCTGAATTAAGAAGAAACTAATTTCTAAGTAACTTTTCAGCTTGTTTTAAGTCAATAATTCTTGAATATAGGTTAAAACTACCAGTTACATGAGTTACATAATCTGCCAGTGGAACAAGAAGTTTTTCACCAATTTTAATGAATTATTTACTTAAAATAATCTTTATCTAGCTGAAAAGTTAGCTGGAAGTTAGTTATGTCTAGATAGTTTCACTAGAAACTAAACACAAAATATTTGGTAAGATTTTGTGACTTTGCAGTGAACACCACTTTGCATTTTGTATTTTCCCCCTCCTTTGAATTTCGGAATTATATTTTAAGGATTTTACTTACATAAAGGAAAAAATAAAAGGATAAATATTTTATATAATTTGAATAATTTGATGTGTCTGTGGTCGAACACACCTAATTATGTGTTTGACCTAATTATTTGATGTGTATGGTGGGGATCTTTAAATGAGGCTTTATTCTGAAAATAGAGCCTATTCTAAATGAGAATCCATATTTTCAGATTTAACAAAAGCCTTTTGTTTTGAAAGTAACTGGAACAGTTTTACTACAGAACTGGCCATAAAGTTAGTGAGTTTATGGATGTTTGTGAAAGTTGAGCATTTCCTTAGATAAGAAATGACTGAATGATGTATTTATTAATTGCAAACATAAGGGAAATTGAATTTTTGAACAACAGTTGACTCTTGTCCTAAAAGTTTTTATTTATTTCACCTTTAATTATCTTCTTTCATTATCTCACTCATTACAACTTCCACATAACTTCAAACTTTAAACCCCAACGTTTTTAATTTAAAGAGTTAAGAGAAATAATTACAGCAGCAGAGGTGTCCAATCTTCTCCAGTCTATAAACTGTACGCAGCTTTCTATCATCTCCACACCACAGCCGGATAATTGGGAATATTATTGCTGCTTTAAAAGGTCAGCGGTGACCTTAAAGGCAACATCTGACTCACTGTGGGCTTCACACACCTCACTGATGTTCCCACTAACATGAGGCCAAGTCAAAAACCACAGACCTTCTGTTTGGAGATGATCCGCTTCTTTAAAAATAAACTGTCTGAACGCTTGAAATGCCACCTCAGCTGCATGCATGAGTCTGCGTGCGTGCTTAAATGCCAACACAGGTACAGAGGTGAGCCCAGACCTGGCAAAACGGGTTTTTAATTTAACATAAATACACAAATAAAGATTTATGTAACCTTTCAAATAAAACATTAATTTCTGATAGAAGATAAACAATGATTATGTAAATAGCTACATTTCCATTGGTCGTTGAGCTGTCCTCGCCCTGAGATTTTAGTTTTCACCGGCTAGGCAGCAAGATAACGACGCTCCAACAACCAGACTTATCTTTCCTTCTTTTTGCTTGTTTGTAGAAGAATGGCGTCTGACCACTGCCTTCACTATGACCATCGTAAAACTGAAATATACAAGGCATAGGATTAGCTAACATTGCAAACTAGCCATGCTTACTGCAAGCTAACCAATACTTACGAATAAATCTCGTGCAAAACAACAACGTATCAAGGTGATGTCAGTTTAATTTAGGAACTCTCCGGTATTACGTTCCGCCATCTTGGATCTCTGTTTTCTTTTTTCAGCGTAACCAAACGATGTATCGAAACATCCACCAGGGGGAGTTCTAGTGTGGTTTACAAAAACGTGATCCAGTTTAACGTATAAAAGGCAGAATAAACATATGATTACGCAATTTCACGTTTTGAAAAAAAAAAGGCAATAGCAAAAAAAAAACTTGTTTCGATAAAAAAAAAGTGTTTGTCTCACACAAGTCACATGATTAACAACCGGATGTTGACACTGGCGTAAACCACGAAGAAGAAAACCACAGGAAGTAGTTGGAGGGCAATTTTAATAATTTATCTTGAACAAACTTATTCATGTGTGATTTTTATTGCATTTTTTTTATTTAATGGAGGCACCACAATTTCAGAATTATGATTTTTTTTTTGACATTAGTGGAATATTGACATTTTTGAAATGCAGCTAGCAACGTGGAAAATGTAGAAACGCCCACTTTAGTCTGCAGAGAACCTCCCCGCCATCAAACAGTTTAATGGCTGAAAAACAATGCAGGCGACAGAAGGCACTGTCCCTATTGCATAAAATTAATACAAAAGTAAATAAAGCTGGCTCTTTTAGGAGAAATATTTTAAGTAGTCTGATGTGTCTCTGATCTGACACATCTGCTAATTACCTAATTATTTAATTCAGATATGTTGAAGAAAACACACCACATTTCTCTTGTCTTTCTTGCTTTTACATTTTCCATAGGAGATTTAGGAATAATAGAAAGTTGGCGACTGCAAGATAAAACAAACAAATAAAAAAATAAAATAAGCAGCTTCTAGTCCAGGCTGGGCTGTGAGCACTCTGTAGAAATGCTAAATAGTTTCTGAAAGTCCTTTGTTTGTCTCTGTTTGCAGATTGACGCCGAGCGGTCGCCACCTGAGGTTTTTGTCCACATCTGTCAAGCCATAGAGTCTTCTGCCACCTTCTGATTTCCACCGTTTACACCAGGGGTGTCCATTGTCCAGGACTGATTCTGTGTGGCCCCCAATCACAATTCGAAAATTACACAAGTTTTGATGCAGATGGAGACCTTTTGTTTTAAATCAGGGTAAAATTATTACAATTTAAAATCTTCTTGTATGGAAAATGTTTGATGCAATACAAAGTATTCATCCTTTTATTACCACACTTTCTGCATTCTCTTTAATTTTTTAGCTAATAGGAACACATCTGTTTAATAATTTTTATTTAAAATTAGCTTTTAATGTATTACACATGGCTAAAGTTTTATCCAAAACCTGACCCAAATCCTGTTTTTTATAACTGAGACTACTTTGCCCCCCAAACAAGTCATTATAAGGCAAATGTGCAAAGTCTTTTTTAACTTGTGGGTATGCAATGATTTACACACCCTATTCTTACAAAAATGTATAGTTTATTTGTTTATTTCCTGCAAAAATACAAAATATTGTTAAATATTTTGTGTCTAGTTTCTAGTGCAGATATCTTAGAACATTTAAAATAAGACAAAACTAACTTTCATGTAACTTTTCGGAGATATAGCTTGTTTTAAGTAAACCATTTATTAATATCAATGAACAAGTACTGATTCCACTGAGAGAATATTTCACTTATAAGACATTTTTCGATGTTATTTGTGAAAGAATCACAATTAAGAAGTTATTTACTAAAACAAGCTCCTATATTTGACTTAAAAATTACTTCTTAGTTGGTTTTGTCTTATTTCAAGTGTAAGATATTTTCATAAGAAACTAGTAAGATTTTGTGTTTTTGCAGTGTTTTAATTATTGTATGCTTAATTTATTGTTGAGTATGTAAAAATGTCATAATATTGTTTTAGAAATTGCATATTTTTTAGTCCACAAGTAAATCTGTCTTGATGATTTTGACCCATTTGACAAAAAGTTTGGACACTCCTGGTTTACACCCTGATGTTCAGCCGCTTGAAGACCTTCTTCTTCTTCTTCTTCTCTCACCTCCACATCACCCTCACACCTGCACCAGCTTATTGAACTCTTGTGGTATGCATGCCTCACCTGCAATCACTTGCTCCCTCCTCTTCATTTTGTTTCACCCACTTCCTCTTCCTCACATCAACTTCAGTATAATGCTGCCAACTGCCGGACCGAGGCTCATAACTGTACAGAGAAAACAGCGACCCCTGCTGCCACTGGGTGCACGCTGATCGTTTCCACCAGAGATTGGAGACGTCGGTGTGTGTTCATTCTTGTGCTCAGCACTTTGCTTTGTAACGTAACAAGCATGCAGATCTAACATTTAAAGCTTAAAACTGCCTTTTGTTCATTAAATAAAAAAAAAACAGCGGAGTATTAAAAGTATTACTGCATTTGTGTGTTTTACAAGTTCATTATATGGGTTCTTGTTTGAGTCTGGTAATCTGACATTCCAATAAAGCCTGTTGATAAAGTGTTGTTTGCTGTGTCGCTCACCCAGTGATCCGGCAGCGCCATCTGCTGGAGCAAAAAAAGCATCACATGGTGTCAACGTCAGAAAGTTCCCTGCAACTCACAGTAGAGATGAATACGACTCACAGACACATGTAAACAATATAAAGAGCAAAATAAAAAAGGAAGAAGATTATATACGTAACCTCATAATACTCCGAGGGAAATACCACATACACAAATCTAAAATTATTCATGGTGTTACAAAAAGAGTCTGAACAGTAAATCATAAACACCTCTGATTCCATCAAGAAGGATAAAGAAAATATGAAATATTTCTGCAGTAAAACAATTCACTTATTTTTGACACTTTTTTGGCAAATAAGTCATTGTTTACATCTTCTAAAGTTCTTCTTTATTTAATTCAATATGTGATTATGCATGATGATTTTTGACATTACATCTATCAGTATTTAGGTTTTTCACATGATAACTCAATACAAAATAACTAAAAAAAAAATCAAAGTTTAACTAACAAACTCATTAGTCACAAGAAAACTTAAAATGCAGATTGATCTGGACCTGAGATTTTTAAAACTGGAAAACCAGCAGAAAAGTTTTTGTAATGAAGAAATGTGTTACATAGTTAATAAGTAAGGACTTCACATTGTTAAAGAAATGCAACATGCTATTCAAAGTGTCCTGTATTATATATATTTCATCGGACAAAAGTTTCTTCAACAATAATAAATCTGTTAATCTGTCATTCAGGGGTGTCAAACTCCAGTCCTCAAAGGCCGCTGTCCTGCAGTGTTTAGATGTGCCACAGAT
>NW_015116829.1:0-446 GCF_001443285.1 Poecilia latipinna | reverse complement strand
GCGCTAGACTTTTTTTTTTGTTATCCGTTATCTTGACCGACAACATAAAAAAGAATCGGTCATGTACTATTTTTATCCGTGAAATTACAATCATATTAACATCGGCTATTTAGTCGCATTTTATGCGGTTTAGTTAATATTCACCGAGAATCCAGATCCCATCACAGATTAAGCAGATAAATGTATCTACATTTTTCTCGTAGTGACAAAAACCACTGACTGAGGCCCCAATAACTTTTAATAAATTAAATTAAGCGACTTTACTTAAATTAGCATCACTTCACCTGCTGGGGTCTGAACGCACTTCCTCCTGGTTCCCATTTGCAGAAAAATCTGCGCTAATTCATCAGTCAGTTGGATCTGTCTGATCCAAACAGATCAACTGGACTGAGTGTTTTAGCCTGAGCGGTCCGGTGTGTGCTTTTACCAGGAGTTTTTTAATTCAT
>NW_015116828.1:26252-28284 GCF_001443285.1 Poecilia latipinna | reverse complement strand
TTAATCTGCTCTAGTAGTGAAATGCTAAGAGCAACAGAGACGCTTGCAGCCTGGCATAAAAAAAAAAAGCGATTCTTTTTTTCTATTTATTTTCCTCGAAACGTAAACAAGCAATGCTTAGTCTGGCGGCGAGGCCAGTAAAGCATGGCGGGACGCCAGGCTTATAATACACTGGGGAAAACCCTGCAGTATATTTACATTTAGATACACAATTACATTACATTTCAGATACATAATTTCCTTTTGCAAATGCATAAACACAAAGCTTTAAACTTTTATAGCCACTTGAAAGAAACTTGGTGTGAATCAACTTTAAGCCGCAGGTGCGCTTTTATTTTGAAAGGAGCTTGTAAAGGAAGGCGCCGTAACGCCTTGTTGCATCGAGCACGTCACAATCGAGAGTGGGCTGGCTTTACCGCAGTTAAAAAAACTTATGAGACTGATGTGTGTGTTTTCATTCCCTCAAACTTAAATTTAAAATACTAGATATTTTTTAAATATTTTAATTAAAACGAACCTACATATTTTACATAGTTTTGTTTCTTCTCTCCAATAAAGAGCACATAAATTAATTTTGCTCAGGAGCTTATAATTCATGTGTTATGGTTTCATCCGGAAGTGTTGCACCCTGGCTCTCCACTGACAGGCTGGAGTTCAACTTCTGCCTCCATATGGAGAACTTGCAGCCATTAACGTCTCACTAAGCAGACTTTGAGGTTACCGGAGAACAGTGTGCTTATTTCAGCGGTTCCCTCCGAGCAGAGTCACAGCGGAGCGGCAGCAGAGCCCGGTCCCGCCCCCGCTGTCTGTCCATCAGTGTCACCGTCACATACTCGGTGCTGTACAGCCGTGCGCGACTTCTCGCTCCCGAGCGCTTCTTTTTTCTCCCTCCCACCTTTGCAGCTTCAGCACCGCGACAATGTCCGAATACTTCAGCCTGTCGGACTGCGACGTCATCGGCTTCGACCTGGACCACACGCTGTGCCGCTACCATCTGAAGGAGACCTCCAGGGTGAGTTCCGCTCTGCTGGTACATAACTGGACGGTGGCCGCGACGGTTCGACCTGTCCTCGCGCATTGTGCCGGAGAAATGCTCAGCGGTCAGCTTGCTCTGGCTCGTGCCCAAAGAGCAGGCTGCTGGGTGTGTGTCGGAGCGCTCTGTGCTTTGATATGTGTGCGTGGTGAAGCGACATTGCTGCAGTCACTGCGTGACTCACAGGTTGGAGCGTCGGCGTCTCGTGTATTGGGTGACTTTGAATCCCCCTTAGGCCGAGCTGGATATTTTGACTCCAGTGGAGAACAGCTGGACCATCGCAGGTTCTGTTGGTGGCCTGCGGTTTAACCAGGCCTGGGGTCCATTTTCACCCTGTTTCGCACAATTTTTCGTGCATCTTGTTTGCATGCTGTGGAAACACAATAATGCCAAATAACGACCTTCTGAACGGCATTCTTGTAAATGTACTCAATGCATATGATATAGAATTTGTATGATTATTTTTCCCTAAAAAGGATCATGTCGATAATGACTGTATAACACTGTATGCAAGCTCAGAATGTTATAAGTAGGTCTGGACTGGAGTTATCATGTATTTACTTTGAGACTTCTGCATATTGTTTTGCCCTTTAAACCCTCACATGAACAACTTCTTGGAATCAGGAAGGGCAGTGTGGTTTTCGTCCTGGTCGTGGAACACTGGACCAGCTCTACACCCTCAGCAGGGTCCTGGAGAGTGGATGGGAGTTCACCCAACTGGTCTACATGTGTTTTGTGGACTTTGAGTAGGTGTTTGACCGTGTCCTTCGGGGAACCCTGTGGGGGGTCTCCTGGAGTATGGGTTACCGGACCCTTTGATACGGGCTCGTTTTCGGTGAGGGTTGGACTCCGCCAAGGTTGCCCTTTGTCACTGATTCTGTTCATTACTTTCGTGGACAGAATTTCTAGGCACAGCCAACGTGTTGAGGGGATCCGTTTTGGTGTCCTCAGAATCGCATCTCTGCTTTTTGCGGATGATGTGGTCCTGTTGACTTCATC